>NC_051210.1:25518291-25572633 GCF_015220075.1 Falco rusticolus | reverse complement strand
TGTGTCTTTAACGTACACCGTACAGCATGTACTTTCTTGGTGGCTGCACAGAATTTCCAAGTACTAATACCCTGTGCTGCAGTTACTATGCTGACTGATCATGTCCCTCAAAATAATTAAACTAAGCACAGCTTAAGACTTTGTTTCAGGGAAAAGTAATAAATCTGTAGATTTTTTGTCTTTGCTGGTTTCCCTTAAAAATACACGTAGTATTCCTATCAATGCTCCCTAAGATTTGGTATCTTAAACAGATAGAAGCAACTTCTGGCATTACAATGTAGGTAATATTGTTAAAATAATTAATTTGCTTTGTCATGCAAAGATATTTTATCACCCATGAAGCATAGAAAAAAACAAAGATATCTCTACATTTTTCCTATAGCCTGTGTGTAAGATTTTTATCTTTTATAAATTTGAGTACTGCTTCAGACATAAAACTAGCTAGTAGGGCCCAGTCCAGCTTTTTCTAGCATTAACTCCAGTGTCTTTAAGTGAGTTGAACAAGCAAATCCCATGGTTTTTTTCCCTTTTCTTAAAACATAGAGAATTAAGGAAAGACCCTTCTGGAAAAATGGATGCGTACTGCAAATCAGGGAAGAATATAGCTGCATTTTAAAACTTTTTTGTCTAATTTCTGTGAAAATGTGTATTTTTAGATCATATGTTAACATTTCAGTAGAATTTGATTAAAGGTAGCCAGGCAGAAAAATAAATAAACTTCTTGTTGATCCGTGTTTAAATCATCTTTGATGTTTTGTTAAAATGACTGCACAAAAATATACCTTTTTTGTTTATCATTGGTATCCGTAGAAATGTGTTTTTCAGGACCTGAAATGATCATGCTTTCTTGTATTTTTAATCATTCTCTGCTCTCATAAATACCTTGCTGAAAAATGACTTAGAAGCAATCTCAGCTTCAACTTTTGCAAATTAATAACTGAACAGAGTGGTTAATCATTACAGATTCTCTCATCTTTTTCTGTAATCCCTGATACTGTAAGCTGTCAAAGAGTAATACAGAACAAAATCTGAGACTAATTTCCATATGAGAGGCATAGGTACCAAAGGCATAAATAATACACTTAGAGAGAATCACTGAATTCTTTATAGAGAGGTGTAATCATCGTTTGCAAATATTCTTGAGTAAGATAAGAGCTTTCTTTCCAGGTGGTTTCTCTAACTTAAAGATAGTTTTTTCCCTCTCATACATTTACCTCCGAGGGACACTTTGTATGTGTACTGCATACATGGATTTTTTCTTCTTTTGTCTTCCTAGGAGGAAGAAATAATCTTACGGAAGAGAACAATTTATGGCTGCAGAGAAACCTGAGCCAGTATTTACTTGTGTGTGAGTATTTTTGGCTGGCTAGAACAGAGGAATTAAGTGAAGATTCTTGATACTCTTTTTATTAAACTATCTGGCAACTCCTGTACTTCTCTAACCCTCATTTTCCACTCTCCAACCAGACATAACATACATGCTTACTTTACTGTGACGTACTGCGGCTCAATAACATCATGTTTTCAGGTCTTCAAAGGAGTAACTTTGAGATCCTTGTATAAAAAAAGAAAATGCCATAACACAAAATACAGTAATGAATTCTAGGTAGCTTCTGGGGTGACATCGTTTAGAAACATTTTCAGGCTGACTATTATGTCCAGAAATCATACCTTTTTCTTTTTGCATATGGTTCTTAAGAATTTGCTATTGTTCTTAAGGAAAATTATCTACAGTTACCTGCTTTGCTCCCGTTTCAGTTTTTCGGTTCAAAATCTGCATGTCTGGCTGAGCAGTCAAAAGAGCTTCCGCTCACAAATTAGGCATGACCTCTTCAGCACGTAACTATCTGGACGTTAGTTGGAGACTTCAGAATGCTAACACATTGAGGAAAACTTTGAGACGAAAACAAAAGATTTCCTGGCTTCGTATTGACATTTTATGATTTTTTTTCCAAAGTTTGCAATAAAAAGAATTACAAGGTAGGAGATTTTTGAAAGCATAAATGGAAGCAGGGTACTTATCTGCCCCTTGAGACAATAGAAGAATCTACTGTGAAGTTCAGTGTCATGTTTCCTCCATACATATAGGTAGTAACTTTGATGTAGTGTGTTGCCATTCAAGTTCATGTATGTCTTTACAAATACTTTTGCTTACGTTTGCTAAATATCTAATCGTGAGGAATTTGTTCGTTGACACACTTTAAAGAGCTCTAATTTTATGCCTTTGTGAAGTTAAAATATTTTTACTACTGTCATTTTGAAAAGCTAAATGAAAGCATTTATTTCTACTCAGTGAAGATCCTATGAACAGTTTATGGCTTTACAAAAAGTAGAGCCCATTGCATTGATTTGTCTTTCATGTTGAGTCAGTAAGAATAACTGAAATAGTCCACCAACGAAGACAAAGCAAGAGAACCTGTGGCCCTAGGATAAATGTACAACTTGCCTATTTGCCATCTACTTCATCCACTCTCTTCAAGTTAAAGACATTAATTTAAAGATGCTTTAAAAATGCTTTTGAAAGCTATTGCTCAATCTTAATTATTACAGAGCCAGTATTTTACAAAACCTGCAATTTTGGTATTATCACTGTAGAAACAAGTACTTAAAAATTGTAGTTGCAAAAAAGATTAAATACTATATTGTAAAACTGAAGACCAAAAAAAGCAATCAGATACAATGGACAATATGAATATAGGTATCATAAAGATTGCTGTTCACTCCTGTAAAAAGCTCTGTATTGAGCAGATACACTATACACATCATACAGATTACGTTACAAGAGCAGGCTCCTATTTCAGCATCTGTGCATCTCCAATGATGACATGGCAGTATTAAAGCCAGTTAAGGTAAATAATAATCCTGTTTGACCTTGTGATATTTTTAAATGTTTTGTGTTGCTTGCTCTTCAAATGCCCATGCTGAGACTGCATTTTTCCAGAGTTCTTTTGACAAAGTTAGCTTTTCAGGATGCTTTTTCTGCATTGAGTAACTGCAGCTGGTGGTCTAGAACATCAGTGTTTACTTAGAAACCCTGGTTTTAATCAGTCTTTTAAAAATCGACAGAGGGGATGTTAAAAAAAAAAAACCAACAGATAAACAAAACAAAACAAAAACCCCAAACACCAGAAAACCAAGAGAGCTACACCTGCAGATAAAACTGAATACTGAATTCAAAATAATGTATGATAAGCAGTAGGTGTTTGCAGGTATTTGTGGTTCCTGGTTTTGTCGTAATACATTGATTAGTGGACAAAATCATTGATCCTCTTTATGGGCATGCTGTCTTTTGTTTATTGCTTTTTAAAGTCTTGTTCCATGGGATGGACAGCTAGCAGGGTTTTTTTCTATGTTCAGATAAGTGAAGAAAAACAAGTTAAAAAATCAAGGCAGGAGTGGACTACTGTTATCTGGAAACATGATGGAAATCCTGTACTTGATTGCCTTCAAGCCCTATGTAGTAAACATGATTATTCATTTTTGTTATTAATAACACACTTTGCAAGAGTAAAACATTCCCAAGATACCCTTTAACACTTTTCAGAATTTAATCAACATTCAGGTTCATTTTCCATTTAAGTTTGCAAAACTGCAACCATTATTCTTGCTGTCCATTTCATGTATGAATCATAAGCCATAAAACAAACAGTTCCTATCTGTTGCAATACCCTGCACTTGCTTGTTCGTATTTTCCAGGGCATAGCACAAGTCTTAGACTTTGACACCATTCCCTCCTCACACAGCACCACCCATCAACTAACATGACTCACATTATCGAAAATTAATCAACAGGAAAAAAAGAAAAATAAAGAAAACACCAAACCCAAACAAAGGACTGCAAAGAAGGTTATTACAGACTATGCTACACCCGTGTTCTGTTAGCACCGGAGACACTTGCCCTGGTATGCAGCACAAGAAATAGGTAGAGTTTTATAGTCTAAAAGCAGCTCTAAGAAGTTTCTATACAAAGCTAGCTAAGTGGCACGAGGTAGTCCTTCCATTTAGGAAACTTCAGAGCTCCTTTGCTAATACAAGCTTTGTGTGCATTACATGCTGGAGGATCATTTGCAGAGGAGCTGCTTTTTTAACAGAAGCAACAGACTTGACAGTGAGTTGCTATATGCCATGGATGGTACATGGTGTATGCAGATGGTGGTCTTCAAGACGGCTGTCAGCATGGCGTAAAGGTTACTTCAGTGGATACTGGGTGTAGCTTCTCACCAGTGCCGTTTACGTTGTAGAACAGCAGTTGCACTGGAACTGCAGCAATGGAACAAAGTCCTTTGTGTTGTGGAGAAAATCTTATCTGGTTAAAAGAACAAACAGAAACAAGACTGATATATATTATTACAACTAATCAGCAAGCAAATTCTGGGGAGGTCTGTGTGCAGCTATGCACCTGGGAAGGTCCTAGTTGGATGAAAGAAATCTCAGAGGTTTCAGTGATGAAATGCAGAGAACGCATTTACTTTAGGTAATGTGGAAGGCACTTGCAGTGTCTTTAGCTATAGTGTTTGTACTACAACAGTGTTTTTAATGAAAAAAATGGTTATTAGACTAAAAGAAAGTCCACCTTTTAATTTAAAAAAAATATATTTCTGCACAGTTTGCAGAGCAGAGTTTGAAGAATGAACCCTAAGTGGTTTTTAATCAGCAGATCTCACAGTCATGACTGGGTACCTGGCATTTGCAGTTCTGTGTTTGCTGCAATTCCATTACACCATAGAAAGGAAAGGTATCAAAGACATTTTGGAAAGCAGCTAAACTGCAACTTTCAAGACAGAGGCATGGAAGAAGGGACTAGGAGAACATTTTCTTACCCTTCTCTATTCCTAAACCAGAGAAACCCACTAACATAGCACTTCGGTTGTAGATTTCATATGCAGCCTTTTCCATTGCATACACTATAGCAAGTCTGGCTGACTCTTGAATTCCAATAGATTAGACTCAGCCAAACAAAAACACAGCAGAATTAGCTGCCGCGTGTGATCTATGCCAACAAAACAGATGTCAGCTTGACAAGTGCCAGTCTGATATTCGTCATGGAAAGCCAGAAGCAGAAAAGGAATAAGATTAAAATTTTTTAAGCCTGCTTAGCGAGGCTTTGATTATAGTCTTATTGTCAGTGAAACTCCTGTGGACGTAGTGGAGAATGAATTTATGAAAACATTGCAAAGGTTTAAATGACATCATCTACTTTGTGCCAGTTCTGAGTGAATATTATTCTCCTTATCATGAGCCATGCCATAGCCTTGCAAAACCATTAGAGAAGAAAATAGAATTTTATTTTCTTAGACCACAATGTCACAAACTCAGATGAGAGAAAGTAGTCTTTTGGCACTCATGATCCCTCTTGTTTCATTATGATATTTTTTTTCATGTGTTCCATCTCAGCTTAGCTTTCATACAGAATTTGCACTGCTTAATGAAAATTGTTCATGAAAATATTACTTTTTGAAATTGAAGTTACAGAAGACTTGTACAGTTAAGAATTTAATTTCACATCTTTTTGGCAATCATTTGCTTTTACTGTCCTTCGTCTTGGACCTTTGCCATACACACTCCGGTGACATGCATCTTATATTTGACATTGGAAAGGTTTTCTCAGAACTAATTTATATCAAATTTCCATTTCAAAGTGAAGAAACCAGAGGAGATAGTACAATTCAACTAACAGATGACTAAAGAACAGTTCTGAAATGTAAGACTATCTTACAATCATGGAGGGGAAATGCCAAAGTAAAGAATTGAGCAATTACTAATAAATCATAAAAGGGTAGAAATATGATAATGAAAAGAATTCATAAGCATACTTCTTAATTAGAAGGGATTATTAATATCTTGTAAAATCCACAGTGTATTCTTTGTGTTAGAGCATTTAGCATTTCTACATAAACAAAAGAAAACAAATGGTAATTGTTTTATACTTCTGAAATCCTTTGTCAACAGGCATATGGCAGAAACAGAGTGGAAAATTGTATTACTCTAAAGGCTGCTGATGAAATCAACAGATCTGCTATCACTTACAACAGTAAAAAGGTTTTCATTTTGAGTGACAATTGATGTTTTCTGCTGTGCAAATGTCGCTGCATCTTCTCTGAGCAAAGAAATAGGAGTAACAATTTTGTGTAACTATTAAACTTTACTTCAGAGGAAAAAAAAAACAACCAAGAAAAAAGGGAAAAAGAAAAAAACCTGAACAAATCAAACCAGAATGGGACACTCAACATCTGAGGTCAACAGTCATAGTGGGTTTTCTTATTACTAAGTTACCTAGGATTTGACCAGTTTGACATTCCTTCAAGATGTATTAGAATATCAGAACTTTATCAGAAGGAATTTGCCACGTAATTTATTGCCACATCTTCCCATTTAACAGATCTCTGAGGTTAAATTCCACATTTGTCTACATGACAAACGTGTAGCAGCAAAGAAAAATAAGCAGCAGAATGGATGTTCTTTATTCAAACACAGTGCACCACTAACATTGCAACTGCTGTATAGTAGTGCTCAGTTAAACTTCTTGCTCCTGGAAGGCACTGAGTGAGACTGTCACACACTGAGCATATTCATTTCTCATTATCTTCGGTGCAGTAAAGGATGCCTAGAGTTTTATGGGACTGAATTCAACAGCATTAGGCCTCCAGTGCCTGAGTCTTCTGTCAGTTACAGTAAAATAAAATTAGTGTATCAGTAGAAAAGATAACTGATTGTGCCCAGGATCCATGCAAATTGTCAGAAAGAGTGGCTTGCAAGTCACTTCTGAGAAAAGCTATAGCAACACACTTAACACAGTCCTGCCTGTATCGTGCAGACGTGCCACAGCAGGGTTTCTCTGGCATGGCTTGTACCTGTAAGATCATGCTCCACTGCATAGGCTTTAGGACTTAAAGGATTCTTGTATCTGTAGTGTAAATTTAAATATGTGGTAGTTGAGAAATGAAGATTGATAAAATGTATGATAAATTTTCATTAATAATTGAAAAGCTTATGTGAAAAATCGAAGAATATTCAACTGAGTTGAAGTTTTACCTGTAAACTTATGCTCGCCAACAAAAATACTGTGCATTGTAGATCAAGAAAGTGTAGTACACGGTATTTAGTGTAACTGGCAAAACAGCGAAGGATATCATTACAGCACGATAAATAACCCTATAGTATAAAGCCTGGTATGACTGTTTATATTGATAGGCTAAATATGGAACTCTAAAGCTATTTTGCAACAAAGTCCCTTTTTATACATATATATCTGGAAGAAAGCATATCTTTTTCTGAAAATCTTGAAAGGTTATAATCATGGTTTAAAATAAGTAACTTTCAAATTTTCCTTTGTGGTCATCAATTCCACTTCTCCAAAGAACCTCATAAACACAATGGGCCTAATGCCAAAACAAAAATTAAATGCTTGTGTGATCCCCAAGGGAAGACATACTTTAACTATGAAGTATTCTCACAAGAAACCTTGTAAACCTTACATGAAAGTGAATGACCTAGAGTTTGTGGCATTCACGTTTGTTGCTTTGACAGCACTGTTTATCAAAATAACTACAATTTCCAAAGAAAGACTACTTATTTTTTACTATATTGCTTTTTTTTTTTTGGCAAGGCCCTATAAATAATAAGTTCACTAGGTTTTTGGGTTAGCTTGTAGTTGATCTAGGTTGTTTCACAGCAGTCAGTTAATCCCTTCAAAGTATCATCTATTCATCAGTTCATTATTTTCTCTCAGCATAGGTGGAATATATTAAAGCTATTTGGAAGCATTTAAAAAGAAAAAAGGTTAGAAAAGAACAACACCTTGCATGTCAGCCCTTTAGAGAACTGAAAAAAACCAGATGTTTTGTTGTATTGTTTTCCCAAGATACTTCTACTGTCCTTTCACCTTTTCCTCATCTACTGTATTTATCTGTTTTTCTTCTACTCGTTTAAGCAACTGCACTTAAAAAGCAAGTCAGGTTACATTTGACAGCTATACTTGCACTTGTATTACTCTAATATTTTCTAGCTTCTCTTTGCTTTTGATACTGATTTATAAGAGCTGGCTGTGATTTGGTAGCATGCATTTTAAAAGAAGTGGCAGTTTTAACATCAAAAGATACAGCAGCAGTGAAGGTGTCAGACTTGCACAAAGTTTCCACATACACAGTATACTATTGTTTGCACTGCATACGCATAACAATTTTTTGAAAGTATTCATCCTTGCTTGCCAATAACTTGTTGTGTGTATTGAGCTAGACCTTTTACAGTTGGAGTTTTTTATTTGGTCTGCTTAGAGAGATAGAGGCAAAATTCCTCCTGGACTTTAGTGAGTTCTGGATTTCACTCAGAGTAAGTAACCTAACAGCACCAAACAGTATCTGCAATATGCCATCTCAATGGTGTTAAATCTCGGAATACTGTGTCAGATCTCCTCACAGAGTTACGTTTTATTTGCAGCTTACAGAAAAAAAGAAAAGGTATATATTTTAAGTGATTTCAGAAGTCTGCAAATTTCAGTCCAAAGTATAAAAGAATATTATCTGATTTCTTGCATTCTGCAGGTATGAAGACAGGTCTTGCTTACTCAAGGAGCGTACAGAAGAATATGTGGAAAATATAGTTGGTAGTAAACAAGGGAAAATATATGAGGCTGAATGTGAGCTGGAATGAAATAATGCATTACATTCAGTCTCATATTAACATTTTTCTTGACATTATGCACAAACAGGAGATGATTCAAGCAGGCATAGAAGTCATAACAATCTAGCAGTGATGAACTAGCCCATGGTTATTCGAGCAGTAATGTGAAGCAAGGTTACCTACAGTAGCAAGGCATTGAATTCATGGTCTGAGTCCTAGGAGATACTTCCCTCTGTTGTTTTCTTCGTGTTGCTAAGAATCGCCACTGGGTACTGACAACCCACCCTGAAATATGAGTGGCCGCACAGTTTGGGGTCACTCTGTGACCCCACCAATTAGAAAGTGCCATGTTTAAGTACTCAGCAATTAAAATTTATTTTACAAAGAAAGGTAGAGAAGACTTGTCTTCTCATTGGCTGGGAGGTCTGAGGCATTTGAGTCCAGTACTTTTCTAGGAGCATCTGCTTTAAGTCTGTAGCTGTGAGTTTTCTGTAGGTCCCTGAAGTTAGGGATGGCTGTGAATTAAAGATCACTACAGCAAGTTTTTACCCATAAATACAACATCTTCATATTGTAGTTCTGAAACCTACAGTTCCTTTTTTCTGCTTTCCTCAGCTGTTCCTGAATAGTCATCAGGAAGACTTACCTAATGGTATCATGATTTTTGTAGGAGCCATCCCATCAAGAAACCAGAACTGTGGAATACTGCTATACTGGCTTCATTCTCCAAGTGGTACCCAAAACACTCTTCTATTAGGAACTGCAGTAGGACCAAGCTCCTCAACTCAGGAAGTATGCTGCAGAGAAAACACTGTGAAAGGCATGCCTTAGAGCTTTCATTCCATTTTCACAGGTTCTCCGTGAGGCAATTTAATAGGATGCTACAAACAAGAGGGACAAATTACTCCCCAGGCAAGCATAAAGGGGGATAAAAGGTAACAGCAGTGAAAACTGTAATTTGGACTGAGAGTTTGGAGTGACACAAGTTAAAAGACTGCTGTCTGGAAGAGTATTACTGCTGACTTCAATGAAATCACAATGTTGCCCAGTTTAATGTAGCATAATCCAGGCCAGGATTTATGAATACCCTGCATGCTGATACCAGGCAGCACCAAGCTGTATTTAATCAGATAGTGGAAAGTCAGAGCATGCTGTCCGTGGTGAGTAGCTTCAATAAAGTGTCCTTTAAAGTCCTTAGAAATGTGTTCCACCATCGTTTTTAGACAAAGAAAAGGCACTGCACCTGAAGCCTTATTAATATCATCAGCTGTTTTGGAGTTTGATAAATAAACTTATTCTCTCGTTGGTATCTTTTCACTAACTTCTCAGCTTCACAGATCAGCACTCCAGTCTATCACCTCCTCTGTTCAGATCTGTTTCATTACCACTGCAAATACTAAGTTAGCACCAACTGACTGCTAAGAATTTAAAGATCAACATTGTTCTAGCCAGAATATAATAGTTATCACAGTTATGAGAATCCTCACAACCTAGATTTTCAGGCAGTCCATATCTGGTATTTGCTTGTTGCACAACTTTTGACAAATCATTTAACCTCTCTGATCCACAGCTTACATATCTGCAAAGCAGATTTAGTAATAACTACCTACTTTTCACAAGTGTTGAGGGGATTAATTAATTAGTGTTTGTTAAGCACTTAAAATCCCTTGGATGAAAGACACTAAATTAAAAAAAATAAAAATAAAAATTGCTTTTAGGCTCATAATTTTAAATGCCAGCAAGGACTATTTTAATGATTCATCTGATCTCAAATACTAAAGTCCCTATAAATTCATTGCATTTGACTATGTGATTGCTGAAGAATCTCTCTCTTCAAATCATCTCTAGTACTTGGATTTAAAAAGTTTGAGGGATGGACAATCTGATTTTCCTAGACAGCTGTAACCTGGTAGTACTATAAAACTACTTGTTACACAACTGGATCAAATTCGCTGAGCTACAGCTTTTATCCCTCTTGATTTCTTTTAGGCTTTTGTCTGCTATGTATAAGTGCTCGGCTCTATATCTTCTGTCTCATCCTGTATCTTCTCTTCTAGTTGATGCTTATGCTTCCCTCTGAAAAAGCTCTGATAAACTGGACCAACTGAGTGACTCTAGGAGCTCAAATAATAACCTGCTTTTCAGTTTTCCATTAATTTCTGTAGTTCTTCACAGAATATTTCCATAATTTTCAGCATTTTTTGGTATAGATACTAGAACTGGATGCAGATGGACTCAGCAAGCTGCATAACACTAACAGATCCTCTCACTTCTCACAGATAAATATTCCCCTACCTACACCTCTGACAACTGCATTATCTCAATGAGTAACGTTGAATCAAATAAATAAAGAGGCTCATAAGCACTTGATTATTCACCCTGAAGAAAAAAAGCAGTGGCTTTTGAGAAGCTTTGTAGCTGATTGGTCTTTTAAAATGACCAATGTTTTCTCTATTTGGTTGCTTGGGCATTAAAAAAGAGTAGCATAAATTAATGTTTTTCTACATTTAATCAACTCAAGCATCATGTGTCAGACTTTACGTTCACAGGAGCAGTGTGTAAAAAACTATGTGTTCCTCTGTTGCAGGGATACATTTAAAATTTTTGGGAGAGCAGGAGCCTTTCTATGCACCATATTTTTATAGTTTTGCATACTTTAGGACTTGTACGATCCTCAGGCAATAACTTCATCTAGCAAGAATTTGTTTCACAGAACCTTATTTTTGCTTCCCCAGATTTTATTCCTCTGTTCCTTTCTTGCATTTTGCTTTCTTTCAGACTAACTAGAACAATCCTTAAGGACACTGTCTCCTTGCTTTGTTCCTCTGGAACCTTCATCTTTTTACTCATCTGAACAATGTATAAAGTGCATTTTGTTCAGTTCCTTTTATTCTGTATTAGTTAGATCACTATAGCCTTTTTTCCACCTGAAAATATGTCTGTTTCCCGTTTAATAACATAAATTATATTTGTGACTTTCTTTGTCCGCTTTTTAAGGAAATGGTAACATCAGTGACAAGAAAACCAAAGACTCCTACTAGAAAAAGTCAGTATATTAGAAAGAAACAGTATTGTAAGCATATACAGTAGATTTAAAAAAAAATATTCACAGAGATAGACAAATTCCTCTGGTGAAGTCCCTAGTGATTTTGCCAGTGGATTTTCAAATGCCATGTGTTGAATCTTCATCTTCTCTTCAGAAGCTATTCCATAATGTTGCAGATCTAACCATGAAGATTTTTATTCTGACACTCAAACTACATTTTGTTGCATTTTAATCTTAGGCCATCCTTGCTAGCTGTATCCATAAACAATTTCTCTTCCTTCATGGGCTTTACAGTCTTGCAGTGGTTGTGGTTGAATTTAATTATAAGATGTTTCAAATCAAAATGATCAACATTAGTTTTGCATATGTCTTATTGGACTAGGTTGATGTTAGAGTCCGATGCTCTCTGACTAGGTTCTTCTAGATATTCCATACAAGGACAGTTTTCATGTTTTAATACCAAATTTACTTACTTCAAGATATTTGACATTACATGGGATTTTGATTCATCAGAGTGATTGAGCAATTTACGGAAATTGCAACACAAAGATAATAAACCAATTGCAATATACAGCCAATTAACAATAAAAATGTGATTCCCGTTACCAGTCTCTATATGCTTACATCATGGTGCTGGCCATCCCCAGCCATGGAAAGGAATACATGGGTTGACTCCAGCTCAAGCCTGCTGCTCTCTTCAAGGTTCATTCTATTGGTTGCTCAATTTTTTTGCTCTGTGTTGGGCTGAGTCACTTGTACACCTCTTTCATGCTTGTCTGTCTGGCTTGGGAAGATATTCACACCTTTTTTTGCTAACTGAGCGAAGGCCATTTACATAGCTAATTGATCCACTCAACTGATAGAACCATTGGTCTAAACCAAAGGCCATTCTTATGTCCCCTTTGTGTTGGGGTAAGTTCAGCTTTCTTTACAACAGCTGTAGTCACTCCTTCTGTTCTTCCCTGAGCTTCATGAGCATGTCTTTGCCCATGTCCTCTGAGCCTTCTTCCATTGTGGGGGTTCGTTGATCAGTTACAGTTGATGTGACCTGATCTTAGTGATTTTGCAGTTATTTCCACAGAAAGAGGAAAGCAATTATGTTAAGATACGTGCATTTTAGCTAATGCACAAGTGAGGTCATCAGGAATGAAAACAGTAGGGATGGCACAAGCTGTTATACACGTATCACACCATTCTGAAGAAGCAGAAAGCATAATAAAAATCCAGTTGAGGTCTATACATTAGACTAAGTACTTCTAACAGTGAATTTGGAGTGCATTTGCCATCCAGGATTTTTTTTATGCTTATCCTTTCCTAAGGCTTTTTTTCTAAGTGTCCCTGTCGACACTGTCATGACAGGACACTGGATCTGACAAACCTTTTGACTGACCTGGAGCAGCTGCTCTTATGTTCTTAATGTAATAGGAACATCACCAGTGCCACTAACTAGTGTCAGTCAAATTTGAGAAGTGTTTTAATCCAAAAACCTTTTGAAAGAAATACATTCCTTAAATGGATTATGGCCCTTTTTCTTAAATTACCTTAAACAGTAGAGGTGAACAAACCAAGGCTGATATGCTTATAAACCCGGCTAAATCTTACTTTAACTCCTTTCAGGCAAAGATCTCAAAGTAAATACCAATCTAAGACTACAGTATTCCTCTGGGAAGTACGCTTGACTGAATTATTCTAATAGCTTTACAAATGCAAGAGTAGGCTAAATGAGTTATTCCACCAAACTCTGACATAATAGCGTTATTACATTTGACTTGAAGACCTGAGCAGAGCATATACATGTAATGCCTGAGTATATTAGTGGTACATAATCACAGCTAGGAACGGTTGCTACTGCAACAAGATTGTAACTTTGTTATTATATATAAAGTGAGTATGTCAATATATGCATTTATGTATCTACATTTAAGTGAATATACACTAAAAAGCTGTATTCTTGGACATGGAACAAGTCACAGATGAACACAAAAAAGCAAGAATCCTCACAAATAAAAAATTACCCTCCCTTTCCACTGCTGCTTAACCATCCTCCTCCTATAGCACAATGTGTAGGTTCTCTTCAGTTCCCAACTGTACACACCAGATGTGGGAGTCAGGTAGTATTTGATGGGTGGAAAGTGTAACCACTCTTCATGATTTAAATCATTTCACAGGTCTTTCCTTGTTTCTCCATCCCTGAGATGCAATAGAGTTGCAGAGAAGGGTGTTCCATCACTCCTGCTGCTTCTCAATTACACCTACAGGCTGCCAATTTCTGAGGATTCATTCCAAGATGAAACTTCCATTCTGAAATGTCCTGCTAGTTTCTGAAGAGTTTCTTAAGACTCACTGGAAACTCATCGTGTTAATAACGCCCAAACCCAATGAAAAATAGTTTGTCTGCAATGATAGAGCCAGGAAAATAAATTCAAGTTTCTTCCAAATTAATGAGCTGTGCATGAAAATTAATTGTTCAGCACATTGTAATTCACTATCTGAGGGAAAGATAGGAAGGTGAGTAAATGTTCTATATGCATCATAACTAACATTTCATACACAGTTACATAGGTTTCATTAATATTCAAGTGCATTTGTGAAGCAGGCAAACTGCTATACTTAAATGTAAGCTCTGGTTTGTAAACCGTAGTTAGCAGGTAGGAAGGCAAGTGGGCAGGATACTTCCAGTAGAAGTGGACATTGATGATAATACCCTCAAATGTATTCCTGCTTACTGCAGTTGACTGTAAGTCTTTTCACAAATTTATGTATCCAGAATTCTCCAGCCAACAACTCAAATTCATAAAATGCAGCATGGTCATCTGAGGGCTTGATTTATCTGCTGGACATGCACTGTGTTTTCCCCAAGTAAAACCTGTGTGAAAAGCAATGTAGGCATTACTAGCTTTCTGAGTTGAGTCCCTCATCTAAAAATAAACTGCAGCAGTTGGTAAATACCGTAATTAATACTTCTAAATTTTGTAATATACCATTATTTCTAATGGTAGTCTAAAAGTTGTTTATGTGTTTTGCTAATTCTAGCTGTTCTTGTCAAACCATGTGCTCTTGGGGAATCTCTTACCGGCAATACAGTTTCTGCATTCTGAGTGACAGCTCTAGATTAACAGGTCAACAGCACTGTAAAAAGGTCATTGGCAACTCCTCTGACAGACAGATTGCTTTGGATTTTAAGAGCTTCTATGTAAATCTGGTAGAAGGACTGGGTGCTACACAAGGTAAGACTTTCTAATAAGTCTTGAGGAGACTAAAGAATGAAGTAGAGCAAATGGTAAGTGGAAGGAAGTGGAATAAACCCAATCTTCGTGGCACGTTACCACTGTGTTCCCAAATAGCTGCAAAATAAACCAAGGAGAGAATGTGATCATCAAAGAGCAATATGAGCAGCCAGAGAAAAAGAATTAAAGGCAAAATATTTCAAGGTTGTAAGGGAAATCAGATCAAAAGGGCCAAATTTGTGTCACATCACCACTGGCTGCTTAAGGCTTTAGCAGATTAGTGTGTATGACAGATAGCTTTGAGAAGGGCAAATCACATTTTTTTCTTTAGTTCTGTTGCCTCATTGACTGCTGTGGTAGCTAGGTAATGAAGATTACTTCATGCCCAAGTGGGAATGAATAGGCTACTGTGCACAAATCTGTTGGGAAGAAGAATATATTTGTTATCTTCAGCTTAGAGCAGGGCATTTTTGCAGACAGTTCAAAGTAGACTCATTAGGTTGCAGTGAACAGGGTGATAGAATAAATAA
Source organism: Falco rusticolus (assembly GCF_015220075.1). Taxonomy (NCBI): domain Eukaryota; kingdom Metazoa; phylum Chordata; class Aves; order Falconiformes; family Falconidae; genus Falco; species Falco rusticolus. The sequence continues at coordinate 25,557,211 of NC_051210.1, read as the reverse complement.
GAATAGGCAGATTGGGTTACCTTAAAAAAAAGTAATTTTAGTTAATTTATGACTTTTAGAAATTTCACATTTGGCTGTTTCTCTTCCACCTGATGCTGATCTATGGCAGTCTCTGCTGCCTTCAGGTTAAAAAAAACCCCACTGCCTTTTTTGGGGATAGCTGTCAGTACTGAGACCAAGACCATTTAGTGTTCTTCAGTAGGCAGCATCTTACTTTGTGAAGTTGCCACTTCACAAATGTCATGACAACCTTCTGCCACAGAGCAGTGCAAAATAAGTTCCTACACTTCTGTTTCAGGACAGGTTAGATAGCTGTGACACTGTCAGAGTAAAGAATTAACATGTTCCTTTGTCCCTACTGCAGTGTCACACTACATCAGGAACAGGCCTTGGACAGTGAAAAATGGAAGAGCTTGAGAACTGAGGCTTGGCTAAAAGTGTGATGAAAACCATTTTAGTGGTAATCTGGCAGCTGTAAATTTAATTCTGTGATGGCTAACAAGGTTTTGGTAAAGTTTTCTGACTATGATGGATGATTCTGAAATTGTAAGAAAATCATATTAATGAAGACAGCCCAATTATTTTTATAGTGTGTGCTTTGTATATCAGGGACCAAAACTAGGGCAGTAAGACAAAAAAAACACCCAGATATGCTAGTTTTATCACATTAAAAAATTGAAAGAAATGGACAGCTAGCGAGGCTAGCAAAGGTACTTTCCAAACCAGAAGATGGTAGCATTAAGTCAATAGGGTGTATTTTTGGCTTTCAGATGAAACTGCTTGATAATCAATAAGTGTACTTGCTGTGTGTGTGAAAGGAAAAGACTGGCATCAACCCTGTAAAAATGCTCAGCAACAGGTCATTAACAATTCTAAGAAGTATATAAAGTAAACCATAACAAAAGAAGGAAGCCTTGGGATTTATCTGAGATTTCCCCCATTAAAAGATGTGGCAGTATATACACTTTGCTTATGCTGCCTACACAAGTGAGAAACTCAGTCCAGCGCTCCAGGCACCACTGTATTAAAAATTGATGGGAATTCACTGTATAGTAGATTTTTCCTTCCAAGGAACTGATAAATAGTTAATGAGGAGTTACGCAGCTGAGTCCATCCTGAATGGGTAATTCTTTCAGTAACAACAGTTTGTTTGCCCCTTGATTGTTCATTTTTTTCTCTCTCGTACAACAAAATATAATTTAACTTAGGTTTATTATTTTGTAACCTAAAAAGATACATATACTTATTGATTGCTGGTTCTAAATTATCTGAACACTTTTGGAAATCTTTCCCTCCTCATAAATAAACAATGAACAAGTAGCTAGTCAGCATCTGTCTGATGAATTACAGTGTTTGAAGCATCACCGTCAATGTGATCTAGTCAATAATAGACAGCAGCAAAAAGATACCATCCTACCAGGCACAAAATGAGCCTTCCTGTTACTTTTACTCATTTCTTCTTAGCCACAGTGAATAAATATACCATTGCACATTCTAAACATATGCTACTACCACGGCAAGAGTCTCGGTACACTGAGAGTGCTGTTTGCCCAGTGTGTTTTTACCAGCTATGAGCTAACTGCTTCTTTGTTAAAAAAGTTAAAAGAACTCTCTTTCCTGAGGATTTTGTGCTTAAAGGAGGTGGCAACTAAAGCTGGGACCCCTTTATATATCTGCAGAGTTAGGAAATGTTCTCACCATAGCACATCACTCATATCCTTCAGCCAGACAGTGAAAGAAGAAAGCAGTGCTGCGAATCCTCAGGAACATCCAAGTCTGGTGAAGTGTATGTTATTTCTTATCAGAAACTGACCCCAGGTGAATTTTGACTTAGAGCTTGCATTAGAATAGAGAAGGTGAATGCTCACAGGCAATACTCACCAGCTCAATTCAAATCCAAGTAAGTCTTCAGCTGTATCAGCTGTTCAGTAGTATACGCCGAGGTCTTGCTCCAGGTAGACAAGGCAAAAGGAAATACATAGAGACTGTTGGAAACTTGTGCAGGCTTTCCAGGTCATCTCTTATGAGCATGTCCAACTTTTCATAGTGCCTCTATCTGTTCAGAAGCTGTTCCTGTTCAGTTCAGTAGATAAACATAGGTCATTAGGTTGTTGATCTAATGTTTCTAAAATCCAGTAAGCACTTCACAGGTACTTTAAGAGAAAATATAGCGAAGAATATTAAGGTTTTGTAGTTGTAGGAGAGGGTGTGTGTTATGATACAAAAACATACCAGTTTTTGTATAGATATTTAAGCATTTTGCCAGAATGGGTAGGCACAGTCAGCTCAGTGCATGAAACAATAATATTGCTGACAATGCAACACACTGGGTGATACACTACCTTGTAGCAGATAAACAGAATGCTTTTATTGTTGGACCACATTCACTCCACATTACCTTAAACCATCATAAAGCATGAGCTACTCCATTGCACAAATAATGCTTGCTATTTCTGCTGTAAAAGAACAGTTCTGAGCTCAGTACAAGAACCAGGCAGACTTTGCAGTATGCCTCAGAGAGAGCTATAGAGGAAGACTGTCAGAACATAAACATTTCATAAAGCAATAAGTCATTATGATATTAAATAAGAAAACCTGAGGATCGACAGACACCTCAAGTTAATGGGGGAAGAAATTGTTTGGCTTGCATTTTTATGTTTTACTAGTAGTCCTATTTTCCCAAGACAATATATGTGAATATTAAGGAAAAGAATTCATCTGAATACAGTAGAATACTATTCCTGAAGTACAGTCTTCTGATCAGTTAGTCCCAAAGCCTTACTACCACAAAATAAGAATGGATACTGCCTATTTCAACACAATACATGCAAAGAAATATAAAGAGTGAATATTTTAAGCCAAACAGGCCTCCTACGCCCAGGGGAATTTATCTGAATGGAGAAATTTTGTGTTTGTTGCTAGCAGTCCGCAGGAGTCTGGATTGTCACTACAGCTATTGATCATGCTGACAGCACCCTTTTTACCAAAAGGCACTGCTTTTCAGCCACTTCCCCAGCTCCCATCTATCTATGGATAGAAGATCGAGAATTCTGTCACTGCAGCCACTCTCCTCTGCTCTGCAGCTTTTCTCCTGTTGTGGCCTTGGTCACCTTTAACACAGACAGGAGTAAATTTGGCTTCTCATTCACAGATTTTTTTCCCTTCATAAAATTGTAATTCTGTAGGGAGCGACCTGATTACCTAGGAAGTAGAGCACAACCCAGTACATTGCGAGCAGCTGCCTGCAGTAGGACAGAGTGTATGTAGCAGACAGGGTCCTTGCATTACCCTCTTATGCTCTACTTCGAGTCATGAAGGCAAGAACGTAAGATGAAAGCAGTCCTGCTAAATCAGACCAAGCCATCTAGCACAGTGTCTTGTCTCTGTCAATAACCAAAAGCAGATGTTAAGGGAAGTTACTCATAGTGTAAGCTTGTGAGGTACTTCCTCCATGTTGGTACATTGTGGTACACCATGGAATGCAACAGAAGCTGCAGCTTTCTTCTCAACCTGTTGCAGAGGAATTAATGCCAGAGAAAGATGAGGTTTGTGTACTTTTATCAGAGTTCCTAATTAAAAGAAATATTTCATCTAAGTACTACTGAGGATTGCCTGATGAGAATAAGGTGATAATCCTCCTGTGTTTACAACTTCATGAAATTCAGAGAGGAACATCAATAGTCCATGAATTGCAGCTAAATCAGTCTGAAAACCACAGCAGTGATGACAACAGCTCTTCAAGAAACTACTTTGGGGATTTGTTTGCTTGTATAAATGGACATGTTTCTATTAAGTCTTCACCAACCTTGGGCAGGGTGATCACCTTTGAATAGGTGCCAACAACAGTTTATAGTGAGGCACACTTCCATTAATTTATTTGGTGGGATGAAAACCACAAACCACCAGACCATGGATACAGTTACATTTACTGATCATGTGGCTAAAAAGCAGATATTCTGAGCAATTTGTCTGAGAAGAAAGAGGAGTGCTTGTAGAAGTTGTTTCTTCTTTACAGTGCGCTTGGCGGATTGGGCTGAAGTGAATAGGTTAATAATTATGAAACAGTTGTTAGAGAGTCTGTCTGAGATAGCGTGGACTGGAGCAAACCCCACCCATTCTTACCAATTTTGTGCAGCAGCTGGCGGGCAACACAGAGAAGCTGTCATGGAGAATACTGGGGCTACAACGACATGCTGGAATGCAGCACTGTCAATAGCACAGATGACCAAAAGTGTTACGGAGAAAAAGGGGGGACTCTGTCAGATTTTGGAGAGTGACAGCCTTGACAGGCAAGTATGCACATACCAGAGTGATGGACATATTGCTACAGTGAATCCTGGGGAGCAGGTCCTTTAATTCAAGTACAGCAAATCCATGGCTCAGATAAAACTCATCCAGGAGTACCAAAGGAAATAAAAATGTCAAATCATAGAAATACCAATGAGTAAGCTGAATATAATGGCCAGTAAACACAGAGCAAAAGAAGAAGCAACTGTTTGCAGTCTGTGTATTCTGCTTGGTAGAACTCATTGTCAGTGATAACTTCATGATGACGCTATGGTTATCCAAGTGACAGGCAGTCTGCTCTCATGTTTTGGCACATAGACACTCAAGGGGGAAGGGAAGCAGGTTAGAAAAAAGTGTCCCATGCCTCATCCACCTGTAGTATCAGTGGTGGGTACCTTATAAAATTTGCCTTCTCTGCAGGATCAAGGCCAGCCATTGCCCAGGGCCAATTACTATTTCTGAATCATCAGAACTGTCTGATGAAAAGATTTTTGTTTCTCCTTTTTTGTATGCTTCTCTATCAAGCCTCTTTGATCAGCTTCTTGGTTGGGTTTGCCACAGCTAGTGGACTGTTGTGACAGAGCCTGCTGACCAGTGAATCAAGTCTGTGCTCAGAGCCACATGCATTCTGAGACCTGCCTCTAGTGTCTCTACATTAGCGTATGGAGCCAGGAAGAGTTTCAAGGTCATGACTGGTTGCAGAGCACAGTCACAGAGACTGAGTGAGACAGTATGTGCACCATGGGCACAGGCTTCTTTGGGGAGGGGAGGGAGGATTGCGCCTTGTATAAAGGAGCTTCTTGATGGTACAGCTCTGGTATGGAATCAGAGGCTTGTCTTTTAGTTGTCTTTGGATCAAGTCCAATGAACCCTGGGGATATAATGGGGAAAACATTTTAGAAAAAATATGTCACATGCCTCAGACACCTGTAGTGATTGGTTAAATTTGTTTGCTAAAATACTTTGGGAGAAGGCCAAAGCTCAGGTGGAACTAAACCCAGGTCTAGACTTAGAGGATAATGTAACTTCAGTAAGTATGCTAGTAGTGAAAGGAGGTTTGGAGAAAACATGAGCCTGTTGCTGAATGAGGAAGACAACCTAATCTGTAGTAATCAACACTGGCTGGTTGGCAGATGGAAACAAACTGACTTGAGGCCTATATGCTTCAATAATTTAATCAGTAACTTGGATAATAAGAAAGGAGTTTGTGAATAGCAGTAAATAAGAGGAAGAGATTATTAAGCTGGAAAGTAAAACTTCAGGCCTAAGGGACCTCAAGAAACTTGAAGATTGGTCCACAGACATGCGGTCCAAGAAGTGTAAATTCTGCATATGGGCATGAAACCCTAATTCATACACAAATATGGGCTGGAACTGATTTGCAGCCCTGATGTAAATGCCTGGAAGTGGCAGTGAATACCAAGCAAAATATAAGCTAGCATTGCAATCATATCACAAATACGGGAACATGTACTCTGCCTATTAGGAGTAGCCTGACCGATGAAGGGGAGTTACTACACACCGCTCTTGGCCCCTGTGAGGTTGCACCTAAAATATTGTGTCCAATTTTGGATTCTAGATCAAGAGGGGTAAGGAGAAAGAGTGTCAAACAGGAGCTACCAAGATAGTTAGGAGCCTAGAGCACATGACCTTCAAGGAGACGCTGAGAGAGGTAGACTTGTTCAGTGTGATGCAGAGGTTGTCTGATAGCAGCCTACAACTTCTGGAAGGGAATTTATGATCATAGATAGAGCCAAACTCTTTCTATTAGAAGCAAATAACATCAAAAGGAGCGGTAAACACCTGCCTGCAGCTGGGGGGTTCAGATTAAATGTTTGGGGAAAATTCCTAAACTAGATAATAAGTGCAGCACTGGAATAGTAAGAGGTTGACTCATGCCTCCCCTGATCTACAGCCAGTGATAACTTTGCTTCATGGGAGAGGCTAAACTAGATGACTTCCAGAGGAACCTTCCCACAAGCATTCTCTAAACCAATGACTTCCTCATGGTTAAGTATATAATTTTCTTGACATGCTGGATGTTGTTTGATTTCCAGTGTATGAAAATGGACTTATTTAGATGAAGCTCAGAAGCTACTCTCAAAATGTTCTTTTAAATCTCTTTTTCCTTAAAGAAAAGACTAGTAAAGGAATTATGCTTCTGTAACTTGGTAGAAGACCTACAGCATAGAAGAGGATACTCTTGAGTTAGTAGCAGCAGCAAAGGTCCAGAGATTAGGGAGAAAAACTAACTGCATGCTATAAACAACCCAAATATACTTCATTCTCCACCTGGGCTTTTATCAGCTTTTGTTTTATCAGAAATCAATCCATCCCTTCACAGTTTACTTGTTCATAGGATAAAATATTAGAGCTTGCAGTAGTAAATATGGAAATGATAGCTATAATTCATCAGTTCTTTTATCTCTGGTAAGCTTGCATTATTCACGGTAGAAGCTTCCCCATTTACCAGGGAATGTGACATTTATTTCTATAAGCCGTTTATAAAGATAAACTCACAAAACTGAGTCCACAGACATACCTGGAATAACTTCCCAGTGCTATTATACTGTAAAGACTATTGGTCATTTATGGCTTGCATAGCTTCATCTAGCTCAGAAACAAACCTTAAGTGGCTGGAAGCCCTTTCTTTTCAGGTGTTATAATGTAACAAACTTTAGGACTATATTCTCTCTGTCTGAAAGTGTCTAATGGCTTTCATCTTTAGAATGATTTCCTTGAGTTTCAAAGAGAAACCCGTGTGTAGCTAGAACACAGACTTAACAGCAGTCTTCAGTGTTCTTTCCTAGTCATCTGAGTTCAAAACTCAGAGGGAAATGTGTGATTAACACACACACACCAAAAAAAGACTCGAGCTATCCTCCAGACTCCACAAAAGGACTTTTCAGAAGACTGTTGTTTACCCAGCATCGTAGGAAGTGTTTGGTGCTTCAGAAATGCAGGGAAAAGATCAGGCCTGTTCTCCAAGGAGCACAGAGGAAAAGAAAAGAAGGAGAAAGAGCAAGTAGAACAGAGGGAGGAAGACAGAAAGGCACAAAATTTCAAAGACAGATCTCTCTGGGACTAAGAAAGAGTCTTGTCCTTGACAAGGACCACTTGGCACGGTGGCAGAGGGGTAAGTTCTGGTGGTACAAGTGCTGCCTCCCCAGGTGACAGCACTGATCAGGTGGGATACCCAGACATCCCTTTCCTGGGATTAAGCTCTTGTGGACCCACAGGCAAAGCACAACCACTTGCTGTGATGTGGAGCAGAGAAGGAGCACACAAAAGAGGAGGGGAAGCAGCCAGCAGCCTTTCAGCTACCTCCCCTGTGCCTCCCTCTCACCCCCCAGCTTGGTCCAAGTCCTGCTGGACCCAGGCCAGAAGGATGCACCAGGAGCAGGGGGAGCGCTGCCTGCAACTGGGATTATTGCTAAGTGTGGAAAGGAGAGAGAAAGAGAGAGAACACGTCTCTGAAAACCTGGTATGTCTGTTACTATTCTTTTCTCACCTGTCTCTGGCTGCCAATTTCTTTTTTTATTTCTTTCTGTCTCATTTGATGCCTGCTGCTGGCTCTTTTTTTTCCTGTCTCAATATCTTTTTTTTTTTTTTTTTTTTTTTTTTTTTCCTGCTTGGAGGTTATTAAAATTTAGTTCTTTATCTCAGAGTGTACCCTCCTTGCCCTGTCATAAAATAAAATCATATTGAACAGAAAGGCTTTACTTGGAGTTCAGACAGGAATTAAACACACCAGTTTTAACAAGAACATACATAAACATTCCCAGACTTCTTGTACTGCCAACGTGAACTTCCTTATTCATGTTAAGATATTGACAATCTGTTTTCAAGGTAGGATACCTACTGTTTTACAACTTTCATGTATGAAATGTTTTTCAGCCCTGTGAATACCTCTCGAAGACAGCATCACATCTAGTCCCCTTACAGTCCTTGCTAACCACCTACTTTTCCTTGCAGTTAATACGTCTCAAAAAACACCTTAAACTGTATTAAATATGTATTATTTATGCACAGTTACAAGGGAGCAGAAAAAAGTCCTAACTTTGTCAGTGTATTGCTGATTTAATCAGTGCATATTTGCAAACCAGTAAAGCACACACACAGTATTTTCCTTCTGCCTCCTGCTTGCTGTCCATGTCTGTTGACAACATGGATAATACTGGAGCTGCTAATTCTCTGCTTGTAGTGCTTAATGCTCTTGCCAGAGCACTCATTACTAGAAAGACAGCGAGGATCAAACTCACCCTGAGAGTAATCCAGCGTAGCACTGACTGAAGTCAACAAGAGTTGTGCCTCCCTATGCCAGGGTTGTATTTATCACTGAAACTGTCTCCAATGCAAAGAGGCCTCGCTAATGTTTGTTCTGTCCCGCCATGTCCTGTATAATCAGGAAAGAATAAGAGACAAAAGGTTTACACTGTTGTTTTAATGCCTGCCAATAACAAGGTTGGAGATTCAGAGCATCTGAAACCGATCAGTTCAGCAAAGTGCTCTGCAGCTGCACAAAACACTCCATCTTAGCATTGCGTTCAATTGTGCATTACAGGGGATCTTTCAGTATGCTCTTCTAGGCTGTGCTAGCAAACTTAGTAATATGCACTCTTGCTTTACTTGCTGACTTGCTTAAAAAAAGAAAATTAAATACATTTCTCATATGGTTATATTGTGGAATTTTTCCACATCATTAAATAAAATGTTGCTCTAGTTTATTGGCATTTTCTGAGAGAAAACATTTCTTAAGTTAAACTAACTGAGTTGTGTGGGACATTCTGCCTGTGCACACTATATTTTTTCTCCAACACATGAAATATTTCTGCTATTGTGCCAGCAACTCATCTAAGGTAGAAAATCAGCAGCCTCTTCATCTCTCACCAGAATAAATCAAGAGTAATTCTTCTGAAGTCAATGGAGTTAGACCAGCATACAGGAAGAGAAAATCATGTTCTGCCTGATCAGCCCTGTAAAAGAAAGAGACAACCTTTATTATGAACAACCAAGTTACAGAAACTTACTCCTTACTATGCTTTTTAGTGTAGTTTGGGTGTCAGAGAGTGGAACACATAATATCAGTAACATTTTGGAAGTAATTAAGAAAAATAGTGCCATGTGATGTGCATTTTTTCTACGTCAACCATGAGAAATAAATTATTTGAAACAGTAGTATTTCTTTCATTTTGTATTATGCACACACCTGTGCGTTCACATAGGTTAACAGCAGGGCAAAAGGAGCCTTTAGTGCAAATGTGATAGCCAGGGTAAAGCAAATACAAAGGAAGGTTATACTGACAGACAGACAGAAAGGTTTAATGTTAGCCATTGGAGCTACGGGAACTGATACTTTGGGCTAGGGTTTCTTAACATTAAGGCTTGGTTCTCTGTCTTCCTGAAAAGCCTATTACATAAGTCTAGTTATTGGGTTAGACTCATTTAAAATCCAGCCTGTGTCACCTATTAAGCTAACAGATGTAGATCCATAGATGGATGAATTACTACTAGCTTCAAAGATGCTTGGCTCATGTAAAGGGATTGAGGTGCCATATGATACTTGGGATTTTTTATTTTCCCATTGCCTTATCCACATGAGATATACTTTGCTAGGCACTAACTTGCTTGGCCTTTTTGTCTCAGTCAGAAATTTTCTATTAAAAATAAAAAATGATCCTAACAGAGAGATACCAAACATCCATCGTTTAATCTCTGGGGTCCTTCAAGTAATTTGAAAGTCAACACTGGAGGAAGTAATTTTTTTCTGTTTGTTACAGTCTGATCTCCTACAGTTGTTTAAATTGGACTAGCACACAGGCGTTTTAAATTAAGTGAATAGTAAAATAAACCTATTGTGCATAGCTTTTATAACATTTGCACAGGGAAGTACAATTTTGTAAAAAAAATATAAATACATATAGAAATGGTATGGACTATAGGAAGGTATTCTTACCACACAATAATACAGAGATACATATTATATAACAAAAAACTCCCTCTCTGAGATTATGGGATTCTGGCTTTAACGGGTCTGAATCTCAAGTATTCTAGAGGTTATTATCATATTCTTGGTGAAAGACCTACTTTTAGTCCTGTGCAACCCTGTCTGAGATACAGATAAGTCACGTACATCTATGCAGACCAGGTTAAATGTATGCATGTGCACAGGAACATCTGTACACATACTGAGCTCTGCATGTGCTATAATGTAGTGTGTGATAGTCAGAAAGACAACACATAACAATCCGCTCTTAAAGGTGTTTGATTAAATGGTTGTAACGAGTTTCTAGAATTTTGGCACTGATCTTTGACCAAAATAAGATTTTCAACACAGTCCTTACTCATTTTGGAGGAGAAAAAAAACCTAACTCAAAACCAACAAACAAAATCCAGTCTGCTGAGTGCAGATTTGTTGGTTTAGAATCAAAATTTCTTACAGTTTTTCAAGGGGAGGCAGAACTCCCAGTGACTTTATTAGTACTTAGAAATACCCAGGGGGAAATGTTACATTTACAGGTGATCCCAGAGAAACAAGTCCAGTGAGACTGTGTTGCAGCATACATCAACATAAAAGTCATTTGCTCAATGCTGCTGTTATTCATTTGGAGTCTGACAAAGAAACCACCAGATAGTTCAGCTTTATATTTTGTGTAGGATAAAAATAACCTAAAATCACTCAGATAGCCTGTTATAATTACATGTGTTGTTACATTCATTTAAAAATATTAAAAGCATTGGGCTGCAGACATTTGTATTGATACAGCCAACTGCAGGGAGACCGCGTAGTAATATGAGGTCTGGTCATTGCTATAAAATGTTAAATCCTGTAAAACTAACTAAATATTGACAATGAGTTAATACAAATTACAAACATGCTAAAATATTGACATTCAGTTCACTAAAGATCACCTCAAGTGAAGAACAGTGCAAGGCCACTGTTCGGTAAAAGCAGTGGTATTATGGAATACCAAGGTATTTTCCTGCAGCTTCAGTTTGGCTCTTTATGAAGTGACGTATTTCACCTTCACAGAAACACCAACTGCCAAATTATTTGCTAGGCAGATATACCAAGATTCTCAGGTCCCAGCCCGCCCCAGACACTGTAAAACAGCAACATCAGAAAACAATCAGAAGGGGGAGGAGTAATTGGGTCCCCTGGATTTAGTAATCTCAGGAGTTCTTGAAGCAAGAAAACAACAGAGGCCCAGCTTTCTGCAAACTGGAACAGGCGCTGTATGGCAGGAGTCTTTCTTGGACACCTGATGAAAAAAAATGTTTACAAATTCTGTTTCAAACTGTGCCTTGTGACATAGCAGCTTTCCCATTTTTCTCCTTTGCTTTTTTGATTTTCACTTTCAGAAGGGAAAATTAAGCGTCATCTGTTGTGTATTAAATTTTAATTTCTAGATAGTCAGTGCTGCCTGTTTCACTGTTCCCAAGTTTTAAGAAAAGAAAAATTATTCATCTTTTTGCATTTCCTTGAGGATTTCTGAGGCTTCCTCAGCAGTGGAGCTCCATAAAGAACTCTGTGGTAAAATGTAAGAGATGTTGAGTAAGGGCAAGATTTGGGATTATACATTTGTTAATCCAGTGTTCCTATCAAGCAAGTCATTCTGGAGTTTTATGAGAGGACGTGAACTTCCTTCTCTGAATACAGAGAAAATGGTGCGTGTGATCTTGGGGTAGCCTGGATGCCCTGTGCCAGCTCCTCTGCTTCCTTCAGTTTCTGAAAACAGTAGATCTTAGTTAATAACATTGTTTCCCTCTCGCATAGTTGCAAGGAATCTCTCTAAGGTGACTTGATGTTTCACAGCAATGAAGTGTAAACTTATGCTCAACACACGTGAACATGCTGGAGTTCAAGTAGTTCACCAAGATTACTTGTTTCCTTTTTCCTTCCTTCTTTTTTTTTCTTTTTTCTTTCTTTTCTCATTAGAAACAAATAACTTCTACAGAGGGGAGCTGGAAGGACCAGAGCCTTCTGAGACTTTCCTAAAATATTTAGGTGCCAGACAAATGCTTACGACTGGTTGGCAGTGGGAGACCTCGAGCAGCATTGTACCAGACCCCAGGGACTGTTCCTGCCCTGGGTTCTCATGCACCAGGGGCAAGCATGGGGCTCACCCCAGTGTTCTCAACATGGAGAAGGCTTTCAAGCCTGTTGGTGGCTTCACTGCTGAGACTTCAGCTAAGACATATGATTATTTGATAACTGTGGCCAAAGTCCTTTTAAAATATTCCTGAGTTCACTGACTGCACTTCACTATGAACACACACTGGCTGTAGGGATTTCATGTTTTGGAACTTTAGCTCGTGTTCATTTTTTGCCAATTAAGCTTGGCATTTGCTCTTTAAAATGATGTTCCCTTCTTTCCCAACAATCGCTCTATGTACTGTCTTTGGAAGTCTTCAGAATGGTAACATCCCCCCTGCCTCTCCCACCCCCACCCCCACCCCCCCAAAAAAAAAAAGAAAAAAAAACAACCCAAAAAAAAGAAAAGAAAAAGAAACAAAAAAGGAAAGAAAAAAGGAATAAAGCCCTCAGTAAAGGAACACAAGGCACATCTATGTCAGAAAATTCTTGTTAGTGATTTCTGAACCACTTTTGTCACTGAAATTTAAAGCAAGAATAACAAAACCCTATTATAAAGGAGGACTGAAACATTGTTTCCCCCTTTTACCTCTTTGTATTACCATGTCACTCTGATTCAACTAAAGCTGCACAGAGGGAGGAAAGCACAGTCTCAATCCCTCTGATTTTTGTAGCAGACCTAATTTTAGAATCTGTTGTGTCAAGTTTTTCTAAACCTGTCAGTTTAATTTGGCAGATGCGGGTTAATGGAGACCTACTGAAAGCAGGGCGAAAATCTATCTGGGTAGATGAGCATAATTCATGACTTTTACAGTGCAGCAGTAAGGTAATAGATAAATGTCTCTTCCTTGAAGTTGTAGCAGGAAGCTACAGACAAAGGTACCTTTTTAAGGGGGGAAAAAAAAAGGTACTAAAAAAGAAAAAACGTTAATGGCCATGGAAAGAAAAAAAAAAATCCTGCTATGTTAGATGGCCCCTTATCTCCAAATTCTGAAGTGGCAGCTGCAAAAAGATCAAGACAGGTAGGGCAGCAGAAGGCAGAGGCTTAGGCATAAAAAGCTTGAGATGGAAGCAGAGCACTTCAGGCACCATGATACAAATCAGCAGTGGCGGAAGAAGGCCTTTCAAGAAAATAATTTAATATTTGTTAAATAATCTGCAAGAATTATTACAATATTACTTAGCTCACTTCAGCCACAGACCACCAGTGAGTCAGGAGTCCGGAAAATGCTGTCCTGACTGGACACTGGTCCATTTAGGTAACTTAATACATAAATCTAATGTAGGGAGCTGAGGGATATCCAACTTTCTAACTACATTACATTAATTCTATAGTGATTTTCATTCTGGTAAAAAAAAAAAAAAAAAAAATAATTACAAGTGAAGATTCACAGCAACCCAGGATAGCAAACTCTACAAACCTTGGGTCCTATTGGGACAGTTCAAATCCTACCTGTCTCTCTAGGATCTGAGGGGGGATCCTCCCCTCAGCGCTTCATATAGCTCCTTTGAATTCCTCCTTGGAGGCTATCAGAGGGTCCCAGTACTTCCCATTGCCTCTCACAAGGAACAAGGCAGAATTTAAGGACTTAAATTCTGAAAAGACCAACTTTCCAAGAGCTCCCCTCTTTAAGATAGGGCACACAAAAACAGTACAGCCATTATCTGGAAAGATAATTGTGCAGGCATATAAAAAAGATACATAGGCTTCTGACTTGCTTGTGAAAATGTGAGGAAATGGGCTATTCAGGGTTTTTTGTTGATGCATTCTGTAAGTCGACCTGGAAAAGAAAGCATGGAGAGTTTTTTCCTTGTATACACCCAGTACTTGTGAGAAGTAGCCAAAATCCACTCCAGAGCAAGCAATCATAACCATGATGTCTATCTGGAAGCCACTTAGAGCAGGGAAGGGAAGAAGGGAAGGGAGGAACCTCTCTCCCATATATTAGTGCCATGCGAACTGCACTACTAAATATTGTGAAAGTCAGGCCCTTTAATTTGCCTGAGTGAAGAAAAAAGACTTAAACTTCTTCCTGACTACATTTTTGCTTACAGAAGACCATTTACAGGAGGACATGATGCAATCCAGCACAGAGGTAAGGGTGACTAGTACAGCACCCCTCTGGAGACTTGAATCATTAGGCTCTAGGTTTCTATTTATCCATGCTGGCCCTGTGTAGCTTTCCTTTATCACAAAAGGACATCTCAGTTATAAATGTTGTTCCTCATATACCCCAAACTGAGGAACTCTAGAGCACTGTGACAATACCCCCCCAACAAAACTACAGAAGAGAAATTAAATGCAGGCTTACCAATCTTACCCCTTCTGGCACATCAGCTGGCCTCCACACATACTAAATAGTTCCCACCTGGCCCACGTATAGCTGGGAAACCCAGAACTCCTGGTCAAAATGAAGGGCAGGGTGATTCCATGCAGTCTGGTAATAGGTACAACGTATCAACAGTTTACTCAGATCTATGACTTTTGGACCATTATTGATCTGCTTATCAAGAAAGGCGCTTTAGACTTTGCAGAATTCTGAAGAACTTTAGATTTTCAGTGCCCTGGGCATGAAGTGGCCCTGCCACACACAAAATCCGCTTCTGCTCAGTGTGAGATGCTTCTAGCATACTGAGTAACAAAACCAGTGAAACTTGGCTCATTAATAGAAGCTACAAGCTAATGAATAATGTTTGGGCAATATTTTTGGTATATAAGTCACATGCATCCTATATTTGGCTCAAAATTCATTGAAATATCTTCAGTTGACAGCTTGAATCATAGAATTATAAGGAAAAGCACAGGAGGGTCCTCAGAAGGTCATCTTTCCACCCCCCATGCCCTAAGGCTGAAACCCCAGGGGTGCTAAGCATTCAGGAGTGATTATCCCTGATTCTGTGAGAAGTTTGCCTTTCAGACATGCTAAAGGGCAAAGGGCACTAAGAACAACTCTGATCCGTTGTACCGTGCTTGAGACATTCACTATTGTGGGTTAAGGGTCAGGGTCTATCCAGATTATTTTCCATTGTTGTCTAAAAAGGAAAGGCCTCTCCGAATACTGAGAAAATGCTTTAAAGCCTTGATTTAACAGCAAAGGATTTGCCATGCTGGATCATGGCACCATTTCCACTGAGAGTGGTTTCCCTCCTCATTTGACAACCCACACCAGAGCCTCCAGCAGGAGCTCCATGCGCCTGTGTGGGAGCAGGGAAGATACCCCAAGAGCACTGAATGTAGGAGGGTGTCTTCCAGCTCTCAGAGCTTCTATACTATGCTTATTGCTGTTCTAATTTGCAAAACTATAAATACTGTGAGCTGTCATAAGTTTATAAACATCTTTCAAATATCCAAAGTAGTTAACTCAGGCACCTGCCACATCAGTGAACTGCTGCTCCCCAGGAGAATCAAGATTTCCTTGTTTGTATTCTGACTGTACTTTTACTTCCTTGTAATCGATCATGGTGTGGAGCAAAGGTAAAGAAAAGGCTTTCCAGTTTTACTACAATTTGCATAAATGCCTTGCAATTATTTGAAAACCTCCTTCATGTTTTCACCGTTGTTTCTTTGTGCCTAGTTAAACAATTTTACTCAATGCAATTTCCTCTCTTATCTGACCATCCTAGTATTTGTTGTGTGTCTCAGGTTTTATGCAAGTCCTGCTATTGCTCTCTCTTGTACTACTTTTTACTAGCATCTGTGGGCCAGATGCAACAGAGCTCTAGCC
Organism: Falco rusticolus; assembly: GCF_015220075.1. Lineage (NCBI taxonomy): Eukaryota > Metazoa > Chordata > Aves > Falconiformes > Falconidae > Falco > Falco rusticolus. The sequence continues at coordinate 25,541,104 of NC_051210.1, read as the reverse complement.
AGTTCAATAAGCACTGGTGTCAGTTCTGGAGTCAGAACTGCACGTTTCATCCAAAAACTCTCAGCTTCCAAAGAGTAGGAGTTAAAGCAAAAAAAAGAATTTAACCTAAGAGTGATCCCAAACCATGAAAATTCTCAATAGCTACACTTGCTCTTTAAAAATTAATTAGGACAGCACATGGTGTTGCTCAAGTCCCCAAAATTAGTGTGACTTTTCAAGGTCCTTGAGCAGTTGGGACAAACTACCAGTCCCAGTTCCTTACACAAGCTCTAGTTCACAAAATGTGATTAATCCCTCTGGGAATACCTGAAGATACATCCTCCACAGCTAGGCAAAGGTGAAAAGTAACCTTTTCTGCACATGAATGTAATATTTATAATACTATTTTCCATTTCTTTCAGGGACACAATTTTCTTGACTGTCGGTGGTTGTTACAGTCCTAGTAGTGACATGTCAACCATGACTGCACAGTGTCTTCCAAATTCAAGGCTCATCAGCAGAAATCACAGGTTAAGGTTACCTTGATGATGTTACCTTACTAGATCCTCAGGGGGTAGATCCACAGGAGAGACTGGGGCACATATCAACAGCCAACCTTACAGAACTCTGGCACAGGTATTTTGGGGGGTTAAATCCTGTCTTGCAAGCTTGAATGAAGTGCAGGAAAGGAATTATGCACCTGAGAATGGACATAAAGCTGAGAAATATTTGCTTGAGTGAAACAGGAAATGTGGAGGAAGATTTCAGGGACCTGGATTCATTTAAGATTCACCCTGAAGTGTCTTTCAAGGTCTCTTGGCATAGTACACACATCCTGATAAAATATGGCCAGAGCCAGGTGAATTAGACAGTCTGAACTTCAAGGTTCTCAGATTTTGATTCTTTGTATCAAATTATTTTAACTTGTTTGAAAGTAAGCTGTATTTATTGAAGAGATTAAATACCTTCTTCATAAATTTATGGCATATTTGCAATTTGCTATTAAAATAAAATCCCTCTAAACTGAACGTTTATATTTTTTCTATTTTCTGGAATATATGTTAAGTAAAATAATAGGCAATTTTATTTCCTAATTAGTTTTTTAAGAAAAATGCACTCTCAATACATCATATCTATTTTTTTTTTCCTTTAGAACACTTTACCACCATTAACAAATTAATTTGTATTGCCCTTTCATAAATGGCAGAGTGCCATGGAACAAAACTCATCTTAATCTTAATTGTTATTTTCTGAATGTTCAGAGCCATGGTATTGCAGATTGCTAGTTTCAATATGCAAGTTATCTGTATGGTCAATTAATGCAAAGTCTTAATAGAGGGCCTGATCCAACTCCAATAGAAATCAGTAAACCTGTACTTCTCCACTGTATACGTTATGACTGGAAGAATTAAAAAAAGCTATTGAGCTGATAAAAACAAACAGAGAAATGGGATTTTCTGGGGAAAATCTGTTGTTACCTGGACTGGACTTGTTGAACCACCAGCAATTTGGCACCCTGAAAGGTTGCTTCATCTTGTAGTGCTGCTATGTCCACTTTAGGAGAATTGACATTCAAAGGCGTCTTGTTTGAGTAATAGGAGAGCACTGCAGTGAGCCATGGATCCTGATCTCCTAATTGTCCAGCTCCATTTCAGCTTGTGTGCCAAGTCTTTTCTTCAGAAGCCAAGATTTAGGAAGGGCACACAGCACAGAAGATTCCTGAGTTTATCCGCTGAAGAGCAACCCAAGAGTTGTCCCCTTTCATACATGAAAGCAGTCAGGGCCAGTTGCATCTCTCCTCCTCCTGCACACCACCAGAGTTACAGCTTTTCCAGACTAGCAGCCCATTATCCATGGCCCCATTAGAAAGTGTACAAATTAGGCTTCAGGCTTGTTTGAACTTACAAGTTCATTAAACTCTCCTGGAGTAATAGGTGGTATAGCAGGATTCAGTCCTGGTAAGAGTGCCTGGATTGTCCCAGAGGAGCAGAACAGGAACAAGTAACAGCTATGGTATTTTAAGCAGTTGTCATAGTGACAAAAACATTAAATTATTGCAGTCGGATGTCTACAAGTTAAACTCTATTTTCTCTCAAGTCTGGCTGATTTTGGCAGAAAAAGTCCAAAAGAAACCAATATCAAAAGACCTCAAAAAAGTGGTAGAAGAACTGAAAGACAGTAACATTGCAATCATAATAATTGTCCAGAATCTTGAAACCTAGGATCAGTAAAACTGTATAAGTTTACCATCAGAACAAGTTTTGGGAGTGTGAGTTGATGTTGCTGATATGCAAACTTATGTAGAGAGAGGTCTCAGGATTTACAAAGCAAGTCAGTAGAAATCCTGGGGGGGGAAAGTCAAGACATTGGAAATTCTGGGGGGAAAAGTCAAGACATTTTGATGTGTAATGGCTCTTCTCAAATTACAAAACTCTGTTTCAGTCATTTTGACATTTTGTAGGTTCACTGCTTCCTTCTCTCCATGCTAATATTCTGTAAAAGTCATCCCTTGTTCCCCTGCACTCCCTTTCCAGCATTGTAACCCTCCTTAAAATATGAATTGCAGATTTTCTCAGGGTTTGTATTTTACTCTCATTCATTATCTGATCTGTGGAAGGCAAGAGGTATATTTATATTTTTATAACAAGCTTTCAGTTTATCATCAGACTAATTTTCTTCTTTCCTCCACCTCCTCTGTATTAAGGATGCTTGCATGATAACAATTAATAGAAGCAAAAATTTTTATGGTAGTGCCTAGGATCAAGTTTTTAGCTTTTAAAATTCTGACTATATATATACACAGAACATAATACCTTTGGGAAAGCTTTTATTAATCTCAATGACAGAGCTGTTTCAACAAATCTGCTGTAATAATGAAAAGACATCTTATCACATTTTGCTTTCGGTAAATCTACTATTCTTTGATAAGGTTGCAAACAACTGGGAAGTAATTGATCTGTAATTAGTGTGGCAACTGCACAAGATAGACTGCAGTGGGATTTCATCATTTATCTGCCCAGTCCTGTGCATCCTGCTCTGTAATATTAAATTATTTAGCATCTCTCTTCAAATACAAATGGTTTTATGCATCCTCTATTATTTTAGGAGCTCTACGAAGACGAGAATAACATTTAAATTTCTGATTATCTGTCACTGGTAGAATTATTGCCACAGAGATAATTTTTCACACATGCCTTGCCATGTCCTTACTTACCCAGCCATTGTCTGCCCACGCCTGTGAATGGACGCTACGAAAAGACCCTTTGATCTGCACCCAATTTGCCCTATTTATCACTTGGCTGCACTAAGCCTCCTGATATATGTGATTGCCATAGCTGCATTCTTCAAGAGCTGTGGTAACTAAAGGGCATGAGTTTAGCACACTGTGGTGCATCGTCACCACCATTATCTACTTCACAGTTTCCAATTACTCAGGCTCTGCCTGCCACCCTTTCCTAGACTATGCTGCAGGCCAACACATGAGCCCACAGTGAAAACAGTGGTTTTGTGACATGTTTTTTTATAGCGTAACTGTTAATGTTACAGGGGCATGTGAAGCACATGGGTTTTTTCAGTGCTGTGTTCCTTCTGAACTGTGAAGACTAGGGAGAAGGAGGCAGCATGGGTATTTGTTGACTTGGGAAAGAAGTGGTCATAGTTTAATTTATGTAATTGAAGACATAATTTCTTTAATAGATGAGGAAGAAAGAGATGGCATTACCTTTTCTCAGCTTCATTTTCTTTTCATTAATAGTTACATTAATCAGTTCACCAAGAAGTCGAAAGGAGAGCCTGTCACTTGAACTCAGAAGTGTCAGGACAGTTATGTATTAGTTCATATCTAGCCTCTGAATCTATTAATTTCTGCTGTGTAACTGACACAGGAAAATGAACAGAGCAGAATACCAAGTGAGGGTACTTCAGTGCTGCTGTATAGAGTGACATGATAAAATTTTAGATTTTAGTTTCTATTCCAGTTCTTATGTATTCCAAGTCTAGATTTTTCTCCACAGCTGTGTAACCAAACGGGGTTTTGATGAGCTGATCAGCTGATGTGCTGTACTGTTACTGTAAAACTTAACAATTAGCACAAAACACTTAAAAAGTTCCTCCCAGTGTCTATTTTCCACCAGATGATTTCATTTGTTCATTGCCTTAGCTTTGTCATGCCCTCTGAAGTGTCTCACAGTGCCATCCGTACTAATGAAAATGCCTCAATATCCTTGATTATTCTTCTTTCTTGATCACTAATGTATTTACACCACCAGTCCTACCTCAGCACTTCAGTGTGTTGGCAATAATCCATTTCTATTGTATGCATGATTTACTTTTCATGTTTGCAGTATTCAGTGCTCTAGGTGTCTCATTTTATAGCAACTCACTTGAAATCCACCTCTCTTTCCATATTACAGTTGGAGAATGGCTAGCCAAGCAACAGAACTTGGGCAGTGTTTTTTCCCGCCTTCCACTGGAAGCATATGTTTTGGTGATTTACAGGTTTCCCCAACAGCCTGTTTTCTAGCAAAAATTACACATGTGATGAAAAATAGACATCTTCCCAAGTGCCTCACCAGATCTCTGTCATGCAGAGCTTCACAGATGGTGCTCAGCCTGGTGCCAGGTTTTCTGTGAATGGAAGCGAGTAAGTAGACCTTGAGTACAAAATGTCTGCAAACTGCTCCTAATCTCCTGCAGTACATTTGTCAGTGATTGTTACTGGAGCCCTGAACTGCTGACAGAAATTTTGGCTGGGGAGTATTCCTGACATATGTTAAATTAAGTAAAATCCTAAACTCTAAATACATTCATTTATGTATTTTACTTACTCAAATATTTAACATTTTCTCTGCCCATAATACCTGCAAATCTCCCTCGCTGTGATCCTAATCTTCCTTTTTAATCTCTTAGCTAAGCAGGAATTACAGATTGCAAATTCATGCCTTAGTTTGCTCACTTGAACTGCACTATAAAGCAAGAAGCAAGAATTGTAGCCATGGGAGCCAGGTGTTTTGCACTTCCCAAGTTTTACTGTGTTATGAGTTACAGGTAATGTGGTGTATCCCAGAGAACAGCATTGACATGACTTTTCACTTGACAGAACTCACTGTGAAATGGGAAGTCGACAAGTTAGAGCTCTGAGCAAGCATTCCTACAGAGAGCAGTGCAGAAGAGGTGCTTTTGGAGACTCTGAGTTAGTGAGATTTTACTTGAAATTAACTTGAAATATGTTAGTGAGAAAGAAAAAAGGAAATTAAAAGAACTTCTGATGACATATGCTGTAAAGCTCTTTGTAGGCCCAAGATGCTTAGAACATGGAATTAGAGGCAGGAGGAAGAAAAGCACTAAGGCCTGACCAGTTTAAGCTGTTTTACCCTTTGCTGTCCCTTCTAGGTTTAGTCGAGTTCAGCCGTACTTCAGATCCTGTTGCATAAAGTATCTGCCCTTATTTGACTTCTCCTGGGCTCTGCTGCGGAGACGTATTGTAGAAATCAAATAGAGGCTGAACCTCATTATGATACGCTAATGGGGAACTGGCAAAAAGCCTCTGAACACACAACTAAATGGAGAGGGTGGTGTACTGCAGGCAAGCAAAGGGGAGTGTGCTATGATCCTGAGTCCTGAGATTAATATTTTATATAGGCTTTATGGATGGATGTTAAGGGAGCCCCCACGCTCCCTCATTCCCTTGGGTTGTGCAGATACTGCTGAGGAGCTGTGTCCTGTTGCCCAGCACTTCGGGTTTTTTTTAGCGGTGAAATCTCATCAATAGAAATTGTTCACGCGTTTGCCACATAGTTTACAAAGCACATATATAAGCCACCAAGTCCAGTTTAAAGCTGTCAGGCCTGATCTCAGACCTGTTCCGAGAGGTGGGTGTTGGTATATTGAAAAAAGCCCTCTGTGTATTTTTTCAGAACTATGATAAGAAAAAACAGGTGTATAAATATGCAAAGATTAGCAGTTGGCTCAGGAGGTTGGTAGTGACAATTAGTTTACTGATTTAAATCCAGCCTGTTCAAATGACCTGAATTAACTACCAAGTGACTGACTGATGGGCTGTGTGACATGGGTTTGGTGCCCTTGGTCCAGAACAAAAGAGACAGGTGACCTGCCCCCAAAATCCCACTGCTGGCATTGAGGGCTGGCAGAAAGGAGACTCACACAGAGGCTTTCAATGATTCCTTGCACAGCACTTAAGGCACTGGGCCTGCTAAGCGAGGCTATGGGGTACGCATGTGTGTGTGTCTCCAGGACACAGCAGAGCATGTGCCACTGCAGGCTTGGGGCCACAGCAAGCTGGTAGGACAGTGCTGCCCTGCAAGCCAGGCAGGAGAGGACATCTCTCCTGGGGAGGGGCAAGGGGGCACTGCCAACTCAAAGCCAGAAAATGGGACACCTTGAACTATCCTAAATTTCATTTTGTTTGATTGTGGGTCAGTTTACATGGCAGCAGGCTGGCTGACAACAGATGGGGTTCACCTGTCTCAAAGGTGGAAAAGGATCCCACGTCAGGAGTTAGCAGGGCTCATTGACAGAGCTTTAAACTAGATTTGAAGGGTGAAGGGAACGAAACCAAGCTCCTTAGAGATGAGCCTGCGGGTAGCATGCCAGTGTTTGAGGTGAGATCGAGACTGAAAGCACAGTTGAAGTGCCTCTACGCCAGTGCCCGAAGCAAAAGCAACTAACAGGAGGAGTTGGAAGCCACCGAGCAGCAGGGAGACCATGACATAGTCACCATCATGGAAACGTGGTGGGATGACTCACATGACTGGAGTGCTGCAATGGGAGGCTAAAAACTCTTCAGAAAGGATAGGCAAGGTAAGAGAGGTGGTGGGGTAGCTCTGCATGTCAGGGAGCATTTCAGCTGCCTATTGCTGAATGATGGTGACAAGGTGAGTGTTTATGGGTAAGAATCAGGGGGAGGGCCAACAGGGCAGATATCCTGGTGGGTCTGTTACAGACCACCCAACCAGGATGAAGAGGCATATTAAACATTCTACAAGTAGCTGGGAGAAGTCTCAAGGTTGCTAGCCTTGGTTATCAGGGGGGGCTTCAACCTATTGGATGTCTGCTGGAAATACAACACAGCGGAGAGGAAACAGTCCAGGAGGTCTCTGGAGTGTGTGGGAGACAGCTTCCTGACACAGCCGGTCCGTGCCCCAACCAGGGGAGATGCCCCACTGGGCCTCCAAACAGGGACGGACTGGCGGGTGATGTGGTGGTCAGAGGACTTCCTGGGCACAGTGATCATGAGGTGATAGAGTTTGTGATTCCTGGAGAAGTAAGGAGGGTGTTCGGCAGAACCATTACCTTGGACTTCTGAGGGCTGACTTTGGCCTGTTTCAGAGCCTGGCTAACAGAGCCCCTTGGCAGACAGTCCTGGAGGACCAAGGTTCCAGGAAGGCTGGACATTGCTCAAGAAGGCAGTCTTAAAGGTGCAGGAGCAGGCCGTCCCTATGTGCCAAAAGGTGAGCTGTCAGGGGAGAAGACTGGCCTGGCTGAACAGAGAGCTTTGGCTGGAACTCAGGGGGAAAAGGAGAGTTTCCCACCTTTGGAAGAAGGGGCAGGCAGCTCTGGGGGACTGTAACCATGGTGGGAGGTTATGCGAGGTGAAGATTAGAGAGGCAAAAGCCCAGCTAGAACTCGGGCTGGCCACTGCCATAAAAGATAACAAAAAACGCTTTTACAAATACACGAGAAACAAAAGGAGGGCCAAGGATAATCTCCATCCTCTGTTGGATGTGGTGGGGAATGTTGCCACAAAGGATGAGGAGAAGGCTGAGCTACTTAAAGCCTTCTTTGCCTCAGCCCTTAAGTCTTTTGCTTCTGGGTACTCATATACTTGATCTGGAAGACAGGGATGTGGAGGAGCAGAATGAAGTCCCCACAGTCCAGGAGGAAAGTTAGTGACCTGCTGCTTCAATTAGGTATGCACAAGTCTATGGGGCCAGAAAAGATCCACCTGAGGGTACTGAGGAAGCTAGCAGAAGAGCTCACCAAGCACTCTCTATCATTTATCAATGGTCCTGGCAATCTGGAGAGGTCCCAGAAGACTGGTGGTCAACCAACGTGATGCCCATCTACAAGAAGGGCAGGAAGGAGCATCTGGGAAACTAGATATGTCAGTGCTGGGGAAGGTTATGAAGGAGATCATCCTCAGCACCATCACATGACACGTGCAGGAGAATGGGGGGATCAAGCCCAAGCAGCAGGGCTTTATGACAAGCAGGTCCTGCTTCACAGACCTGATCTCCTTGTACAACACGATGACCCATGCAGTGGATGAGGGAAAGGCTGTGGATGTTGTCTACCTGGACTGTAGTGAAGTCTTTAACATCGTCTCCCACAGCATTCTCCTGGAGAAATCGGCTGCTCCAAGCCATGGACAGGTGTAAATTACATTGGGTGAAAAGCTGGCTGCTGGCCAAGCCCACAGTGTGGTAGTAAATGGAGTTACAACCAGCTGGCGGCCAGCCACAACTGGTGTTTCCCAGGACTTTGTACTGGGGCCAGTTCTGTTTACTATCTTTACTGAAAATCTGGATGAGGTGATTGAGTGCACCCTCAGTGAGTCTGCAGATGGCACCAAGCTGGGGGGGAAATGTTGATCTGCCTGAGGGCAGGAAGGCTCTGCAGAGGGACAGGCTGGACCATGAGGTTCAACAAGAAGTGCGGGGTCCTTCACTTGGGTCACAACAACCCCATGCAGTGTTACAGGCTGGGGCAGAGCTGCTGGAAAGCTGCCCAGCAGGAAAGGACCTGGGGTTGCTGGTTGACAGCTGGCTGAACATGAGCCAGCAGTGTGCCCAGGTGGCCAAGAAGGCCAATAGCATCCTGGCTGGTATCTGAAATAGTGTGGCCAGCAGAACAGGGGAAGTGATTGTCCCTCTGTATTCAGCAGTGGTGAGGCTGCACCTCAAATCCTGTTTTCAGTTTTACTTCAAGAGGGACACAGAGGTGATGGAGGGTGTCCGGAGAAGAGCAGTGGAGCTGGTGAAGGGTCTGGAGCACAGGTCTCGTGAGGAGCAGCTGATGGAACTGGGGTTGTTTAGCCTGGAGAAAAGGAGGCTGAGGGGGGACCTTATTGCTCTCTACAGCTGCCTGAACGGAGGCTGTAGGTAGGTGGAGGTTGTTCTCTTCTCCCAGATAACTAGCGAGAGGACTAGAGGAAACGTCCTTAAGTTGTGCCAAGGGAAGGTTTAGATTGGATATTAGGAAAATATTTCTTCACTGACCGTGTTGTCAAGTATTGGAACAGGCTGCCCAGGGAAGTGGTTGAGTCACCATCCTGGAAGTGTTTAAAAAACGTTTAGATGCAGTGCTTAGTGATGCGGTTTAGTGATGGACTTGGTGGTCCTGGATTAAAGGTTGGACTTGATGATCTCAGAGGTCTTTTCCAACCTAAATGATTCTATGATTCCATGATTATATCCTCAATCATTAAGTAAGAAAATTTGATGAAAGACTGAAAGCAAGGTTAAATACAAATTATTTCCACAAAAAAAGTGAATAGAAATGTGCTGAATCCGATGAATCCACACAACAGTACATGGTGGGACGGAAAAACATGAAAGCCCTTTACATGCACATATGTATAGCCTGCTAAAACAAGATGTGATCAAAACAAAAAGAAGTAAACATATGGACAAATTTTTAGCAAGGGAAGAGCATAGCCAAGTTCACTGACCTTTATTTTAATTTTCTTTAGTTCTCAGCCTTATGAGGAGTGCAGGAAATGGAATGTGCTAATCCCAGCTGATACAATCTCCAAGAAAGGTGCAAAATCTCCCCCAAGTACAGAAAATTGAATGCAGCCAGAAGCCTGTTTAATCTGCCCTCCCCCAGTGTCCTTCCAAATAAAGCTCTCATGATGCTCTGTCAGGCCCCACCAAATGAGTCAACAAGGAACTTAGTGTGGCAGAGAGCTTGTTTTGAAAAATATATTAATACATCTCATAGAAAAATGACTTCAAGGAGATGAGAATTTATTTAAAACACTGGGGGATATTTTTTCATACGGCAATGAAGAGCTCTTGATTTTTTTTCTTTTTATTTTTACCCTGTTACTCCATTTCCAATGCCTCTGTTTATTGTCATATCATTTGATAGCACCTAGCAGAGCAATAGGGGAATACTGCTAGGGAGTGCACTAGCTGGGGAATTAAACTGACTTCTGGAGGTCTATGTTTGTTTTTTATCTTGTGATGTTTTCAGCCTGCTGCTGCATAAATATAAACACTGAGAGTAGAATTCAAAATTTTCACATGGTTTTTATTACTTTGCATTTACAGAGACATTTTCATCCCAAAGTATACATTTAAGGCAGTGAAGAGCCTTGTGAAGTAGTCAATTTTACACTTATTTTACAAACAAACAGACTATGCCAGCAAGATAGATGAAACCCAAGCCAAGGACATAACATAGACTTGCCAGAATCTAATTCCTAGCTCGTCAGTACAATAAGAGTAAAAACGTTGCCCTTTCGTTGCAGAAAGCATAACCTAAACTGCTCCCTGCTCATGCTGGCACAAGTTTTACCAATGACTTTTGTGGGGGTAGGATTTCATCCGCAGTTAGTGAGAAGCAAGGATGCCAAAATGACTATTAAGCTGGGTTGACAGCAGAGCAATGCCGTACCTGTGCCACCTGCCAACTCCAAAGCTGATGCATGCCTGATGCATGTACTGTGCTTGAAACAGTTTCCTAATGAACACCCAGTTATTTAACCTTTTTCTCTTTTCCCAAAAGTTCCCAAAGGCAAGCTTTTTCTTTCAAGGGCTTGTTGAAGCTGAAGGTCTGCAATGTGTAGTGGGCTATTGGGTTGGTGTTTTGTTTTGACCTGACTTGCCCCACACAGAGATTACCCAGGGAGTCTACAAAATGCAGTGATGGACCCTGTACAAAACCCAAGGATACACACACATTAGATTGTCTGAATCTTGAGCTGGTGTCTTAAATTACAGTGCAAGCTTGGTAGTATGAAAACTGTCTGATTTGACAATTATGTACCTGCCTATAGAAATTTCTGACTAAATAATTTTTTAAAGCAATAAAACAATTAAAGGATTTATGACGTGGCACTTTATTAGTCTATACATTAAGTTTTACTTTCATTTTTGCTTGAAGGTAATGCAGGTCTGCAATTTATCCACTTACAACATGGGTGATGGGGCATCACCATACCAGCATATACCAAATAGGTTGTGGTTTTAACTGACCACTGAACTTCGGATCAGCAGCTACAGTAGAACCACAGAAATAGAAGCATGATTGAAAAGCTAGGTATTAGTGACTGGAATGAGAGGCTTTAGTAGGAAGGATCAAGGGTTTTCAGCTAAATGTTCCCTTAATGCAAGAACTTCTTTAAAGAGATGATAGATTTATTTTGGTTTATAAATGCCATTGTTGATTTTTACCTAGGGACTCTGGAAAAGTTTGGGAACAGAAACATTATTTTTTGACTATTCAAAACAAAACCAAAATTTGTATTTATTGTCTTTTTTTCCTCTGTTGCTTCTGTATAAAATAAAACAAAAAAATATATTTTTTTCATTTTTTTCTATTATTCCCTCATTCCTTTCTGCTCAGCCAGTTTTTAAATATTCTGCAGTGTTCTCAAGTTGCAGAGTAAAAATTCTGCAGTACTTTTATTCTTTTGTCACTCTGTAACCTTTGTAAGCACAAAAATGTATGGAATATAGAAAGGTGGAAAAAAGTAAAAGTACACATGGAAATAAAAACTAGCCTGCCTAGGCATAGGCAGAAAAGGAAAAATCAGGAGAAGGTGAAAAAAAATAATTAATAGTGATATCTGAAGCTTTTCTGCCAAAAAATAAAAAAGACCTTTAATAGGAAAAGTGTGAATTTAGGTGTTCGATAGAAGTCTACCACACACTCTTTTCTTTTTGCAAGTTGCAACTGAGAAGGTGAAAAACCAGCTTCAACTTATATAAAGCAGCATGCTGAGAGGGTATGATGGCATTATAATGCTGTACACTGTATCACTGCCAGACACTCTGGAGCTGCTTTTTTTCCTGTTTCTATCGCAGTTCTCCCTCTACCCTGGCTTTTGCTTGGTGTGTTGGTGCAAAATTTTGTGAGGTAATATTTAAGGACAGCCAAACTATTTCTTGTCACCTCTGACCCATATTATACAAACAAAAAATTAAACTCAAACCAAAATACTTTTGGAAAATAGCTAAATAAATTCAAGCATCTGCAGTTTTGCAAAGAGGAAAATTATCAAGGATATTAGTTAAGAGAAATGAGCATGCGTGTTTCAAGGTCCTGCTTTAGTAGGTAGGTCCATTAGCAAATTTAGAAAGACTCATAAACGTTGCAATATCTCCCTGCAATGAATGAAGGAAATAGAAACTGAGTATATCGGTAGGACAGAGCTGTAAAAAAGCCTGTTCTTTCTTGTATATTTTCAGGTACATCAGTCTGAATTTGTAATGGTTTTCATTTTGCACGCGATCACATTCATCTACCAGTGTAGACATCCAGTGGCCACATTTGCATGGGCAAATGATTAACTATACAATTAATGTTATCTGATCTAGGCTCAGAAATACAGCAACTGTGTGTTGAAAAGTCTATTCTCTCTAAAAAGTATGCCTTTTGAAAATGTGACAATAAACATTCTGTATTCACGCGTCCACAGAAAAAACCCTAGCTTTAGTCATTTTGATAAATGCAGGAAGCCTTACCATTAAATTAATCACAGCTTTCTCTCCTGGGTTTAAAAAGAGAGGATGCAACACAAGCATCATGTAAATTGCATTGTCAGGGCTGACACAAACCTCTGTATGCATTTGCTACAGTAGTTGAAGCTTTAAACATAAAGGAGAAAAAGCAAATTTAAATGAATACCCAAAGGTTTATTTAATAATGTAATAATTTTCTTGTTTAAAACACAGAGTTCTAGAAATGGCTCCCAGAGCTAATAAAGGCGTGTTCTTAATTTCTCTTGCAAGAGAGACCCAAAATAGGCTGTTTTCCCTTTAATTCGCTTCCCTTTAGGTGATAAAGGAAAACACATTTTCTTAGCCTGAAGGCACGGGCACAAGAAATTGAGAGTCCTCCTGTTTTAGCAGTCTCTCATTCTAGCATCTACCACAGTCCCACTCTGGATATAACACTGTGAATCTACCAGTTCATCTGTTTTTTACCTACTCTCAGCTTTGGACGTAGATTTTGTCATTATCCCTGTGTTGTACTCTGAGCTTATCTAACTGCAGCAGGGATCAGCCCAGAAGGCCTATGCGCTGCCTACAAACCCCTCAGGTCTGAGCAATGCACTGATGCACCATCCACCCGTGTGCCTGCCTCCTGCTGAAGAGCACCTACAACCTGCTCTGTACAGCAGGAGCATCCTCCCCTCTTACAGCTCACCCAGCAGAGCTATTTCACCCCACCTGAGGTGCTCTTCTCCTTGCTATTTCCTCTGTTCATCCATGTGTGAATACTGTGAGACCTGACTTGATTTTCTAGCATTTATACTCTCAAATTTACTGTTTTATGATGGCTCATTAATGAGTTTTACAGCTAAGATGTTTGTTCAACCTCTTCTTGCATGCTGTTAAAACTGTGCTGTTTTAATAACTGTGAGCCCACAAGACCTGATCTCTGCTCAAGAATATTTATGTCTGGTAAGAGTATTCAATTTGCCAACAAATGTGGTTACAGTGCCTTGTAAGTCATTCATTTTGATGTTTATTTCCTCTGGAATGGCTCTCAGGGGTAGATCTTCCTTCCTGTCAAATGGCTCCACATTCACTTCTCACCAGCTGTTCTTCTATATCCCTGAATGTTTCCTGGACTGAGAGAAATGTGTATTCCCTGATTTGCTTGATTACAACCTGTGACAAAGAAAGCCCAGCCCAGCCTATTCTTTTAATCAAATGCTATGGGAGGAAAAGGAGGAATGCTGGGAGAAATAGATTACACTTTTCTATTGCTTCTCCCACTGTAAAAGTGTGGTCTGTGGGTGCATGTTGAGCAGAGGGTCCTAATTGCCCTTTTGGTGTGGACCCAAGGGTAGTTCTGATCATTCAAAGGGCATCACTATGAAGAACTGTGCTATGCTACCAGCAGATATTCCCTTTCCTTCACCTCATCTCCTCTAAGCAGGCCATTTCTGTTTATAAGAAGACTTAAATAAATGTCCGCATAAAGATTGCAGCCCCCACTGACAGGACAAATGAAATCCCTCCAAGCTTAGTAGTGAGGAAAACTCAAATCCAACTGAGCCAGGGCTGTATGTCACATACTGACTGCCTAATGCAGATTTGATTAACACACTCATACGTTGGAATGAAGTCCTGAGTGCAGGCTAATTCTTCATTAAAAAACCTCAGAAGTAAATAAGGACAACAGGCCTCTTGCTACGCAAGTGCTGTTGTATAAGCTCTGAGTCCCAGTTCCAATGACTTTGTGCTGCTCCCTTTTTTCCTCTTTTTTTTTTTTTTTCTTTTTTTTTTTCTAGGGGGGCCTTTTACCACTAACAAAAACAGAAGTTGCAAAGCATGCATGTCTTGATATCTTAATAGGTTTTCTACTCTACTGGGACACCTTAGCGTCTTGAAAATTTTAAGTTGATATACAGCATAACAGTAAAAAATTAATTATTATTAAGGTTTAACCAAGGACCTGAGTGGTAGAAACCAATCCAGTTGTGTATAATTAGACACTAGCTACCTTGTAATATTGAAGCTGTAAATAGCCTCAGTGGGGGCCCTGACAGAAGGCTGAGGTGTTTACAAGGCACAAGAGATGCTGCCTCAAAGTACATAATTCCTGTTGCCATAACTATTGCTGATATAATGGATGTGTTCATTAAAACCAGAGGATTACTTGTTTATCCATCTTTTTCTATCACAGGCGCTTCCTTAGAGGAGGGGGGTACAGTGTCTTTTCAATACAAATTTATAGTACACACCTCTTTTTTTTTCCCAGTCAGAGGAATAATGAAGGATTGCTTTATTGATTGCTGACCAGAGGTCTGCTCCCCACTGGGAAAACCAGCTTCTCCGAAACAGTTGCAAACAGTTTCACAGAACCTAGAAGGAAAGGAAATGTGCACACATCCATTTTTAGGCTGCCATTGGGTCTTGGGAGTGCTGGCACTTACTAAGTCTTTGTCTGTAAGGCATGTGCCACTTTTCCCAGCAGGGTAATTACACAGCTTCAGTGCTCAGGTGGGCTGGCTGAAAATACAGCCTGCGCCTCTCTGGTGTCAGAGAGAAGGTAAGAAAGCTGCCGAGGAGGAAGAAGTGTCAGAGAGGATCTGTCTCTGTGGTTATTGCAGGGAGGTGGTGAAGGAGCTGGGAATGAAGAAGAGATGTTGAGCCTGGGTGAAGGGCTGGGGGGACGAAGGTGTTTTAGTTTTTGTCTTTCTTTCTCACTTTATTTTCATTGGCAATAAACTAAATTCATTTTCCCCAAGCTGAGTCCATGTTATCCCTGACCGTAACTGGTGAGTGATCTTCCTGTCTTTATTTCGACCCATACAAGCTTTTCTGTCTTGTCTTGTCTCCCCTCCCCCATCCTGTTGATGAGGGGGAATGAAAGAGTGTCTGAGTGGGCACCTGGTGGCCAGCCAAGGTCAGCCCGCTACGGCCTCACAGCCACCTGACCCCGCAGTCAGCCCTGTAGCCCTAAGTGCATGGTGTCAGAGCTGCTGCCCTGCTCCACTACACAAATACATTTCACTTTGTCTGCACCTTGGCTTCCAGCATGTGAGCATGTACGCAGCATGACAAAAGCCACTAGGGCTACAAGAGTAGCAGTATCAGGTAACTCATAATAAGAAGCAGATAGCATCTCTGCATGGTGTCTTCATACCTTGTTTCCAAATGGTAAGACCACAAGTGGCTGGGGTAGGTTGCCAATAAGATGACATTCTCACAGGCTATGCTAAAGGCTTTGTCACAGCCCCACACTCCTGCAAACAGGCAAAGGACTGTTTTTTACAGACTGGTATTTCTGGGTGGGCTTTACAGGTTAGCTAAACCTAATCTTTTTCCTCATAATATTGTCTCAGGCATGAGATCGTGACTTGGGTTTAAGACATACTGTGCATTTAGCTGCAGGAGATGCTGCTCCAGGTGTCGTCAGGCTGGTATTCTGCCATTGCTAGCATGCTGGAATGAATCACTTGCTAATTTTGAAGCAAATATGAAGCATCAGCTTGAGTCTCAGAAGGTGGAGATCCAGTGTGAGGCTACTGAGAGCAAGCACACTTGCATGCACACTGCAAGCGTATGATACGCTATTGCTCAGTTATATGTGGTTTTCCTGCAATGGCCACTTCAAAATGAATTGTCCTGCTTGGGAAAGAGTAACTGCCCTATAGACACACATAAAAATATGTCACTGAAACTATGTGCTCTCAGAGTTTCCATGCAAAACTATATGTGAGAGAAGACTAATTTATTAAGAGAAGCCAGGTTTGCCTGTAAGAAATAAAAAGTGTTTTTCTTCTAGAAAACACTATTAGACAATATATATAGACTATTAGACAACATATATACAATTTAGACCTATTGTCTAAATGTTTTTCTTATCACTGCTGCTATCCTCACCTATTGTGGCTCATTGTTTCAGATGTCAGACCTCCATCCTGTTTTTGCTGTGTACCCCTATATCCTTATATAGACACATATTTATGTTAGCCAAATTTTATTACATGTCAAATTTTTGCCACATCTATATCAAAGCCCAGAATTAGACGAAGTGTACACTTTCATTTGTTTGTTTTTCTCAATCTGCCTGCCATTTGTGCAGCGAAACTTTTGTGTCTTGGATTCCTGACCAGCATAGGGTCAGACCAGTGTCTCCAAGATGGAATAAATGCAGTGGGTTTGACACAAACAGCTTGGTCACCAGCTTGCAAGATAAAGAAGTGTGGTATTGGAGGCTGCCAAAGTCTGGAAAGGTAAAAAGAAAGCCCCACTGCAACACAGACCAGCTGGGATATCTACAGGTCAGTCTCAGCATATATACCAGCTTTGCTCTCATAGGTTTGGGGCTGGGATTTTTTGGTTGTTGTTGGGTTTTAGGAGGTTTTTTTGGCTCTCAATTTTTGCAGTTCCAGGGTAGATCTTAGCACAGGCTCAAAACCTTTCAGTCTGCTTTGGTGTCTCTGCCTTGCTGTGGCTATCCTGCCACACTGGCTGCACAGACAGATTCTGACAAAAACCAAGCGAGCCAAATGTATACATTATGGCTTCCTGCCTGCTCATGCTGTCAGAAAGGCAAACAAAATCCCAAACATAACTAGGTCCTGGCCAGTTTTGCTGCTCACCAGAAAACACATTTAGGGATCCTCCACTGCCGCTGTGACCAGTGTCCAGTGGCTGAGAATGAGTCTGGAAGTCAGGGCTTGTAAACCGGTTCACAGCTAAATGCTTTGCCAACCCTCTCTCCAAGTGGTTCAGTCACAATTGGTAACAATCTCTTCAGGTTTTACTGAGGCTTATGAGGGGAAAGCAGATCTGTAGAGAGATGAACAATAAGATGGTAAGAAAACATTTCAAAGGAAATTAGCACTGTGTTCTTAAACAGTATGGAAATGTTATTGCAGACCAGCTCCTGGCCAAGAGGTAAGCACATGCACTTAATTTGAAGTATTGATTTCATGATTAAGCACTATTCACAGTATTGACACATGTCCCTGAATCAGGGCCTTAAAGTGTGCAGTTCTTCCAGAATCAGTTCCCAGAGGAGAATGGCTCTTCTAATTAGCTACTTTTGCCATTTCTCCATAACCTCTTCATTTTATATGATCGGAGTATTACTTGCTTATGAAAGAAAACAAAAGCATTCAATAGGAAAGCAGGAAAATAAAAGCATTCAATAAGAAAGCAGGAAACAGTGAAGCAATTCAGTCCTTTCTCATGAGACGTTTGATCCTGGGATATGCTGAGCATTGACAGTGCTTACAGAAGCCACCACAGAGGCCATCGTATAACTTAACACAGCTTGTCATTAAAGCAAAGCATATGTTTTTCTGATTATACATATTTTCACATATCAACAAAAATCTTAAAGCATAAAATAGCAGCATTCTTATTTAAAGGGGTCTTGAGATACTGGAGCATTTAGCATTCAGCAATGAATGCACAGGACAGACACTTCTGGTACTAGCCAATTCTCCTGCAGTATTTTTTAAAAGATGACAGCACCAAGACACAAGTTCCGAAGAAATGCACTGCTGAGTACATTTGCACTGGGGAGTATGGAGTTTTAGCGGGCATAGCTCCTACTGATTTTCAGAGAGGTTGTAGTTCTGCCACTGAACAGAAAGTTGTCAATTTCAGCACCCCATTCCATCCCAAGAATAGATGAAAAAACTTTAATTATAGTTTGATTACATTTGTACAATTACAGTCACCAAAAAACAGTGTCACGAATTTCCTTATAAATCATCCTGCCATCCCATCCTATATAAATACATGAATGTAATTTAGAGGTTACCTTTTTGGTATTGATACAGTATTGCTACCTATAAATAAATAAACTTTGTAAGATTAGAAAGTATAATGACCTTAATGTAACAGAGTGGGAAAGCAATTAGCTCAAGGTCAGTTACCCATCAGACTTGCTTAGGAGGATAGCTTGCTCCTGAGCTGCTGCCCGGGGCAATGAGATTTATGTATCTGTGTTAGTAGATAATATGATATTTGTTTAACATGTCCGTCTGGATAATATTTGCACTGAACAAGCCGGAAAGGAAGGATGCAAGAGCCAAATGTCAGCTATTTTATGTTTACGTGTTCAACAAAAGGGAGAGTTTACAAATGTCAGCAACTTGTTTTTGTCTCCCACTCCCTCAAAACATCTTGCCATTAAAAATTGGATGTGACAAGAAATTAATCAATATTGTGATCTAATTATTGTTGGAATTATGGGAAAAAGGTAAGATGTCTGAAATATTTAATTGTGAGAAGTGTCTATTAAGCTGACTTTGCAGTGAACTTCCCATAAGATTTTTAAGCATTTGTGCCAGGTTTGAAATGCCTAAATAACCAGAAGACTGTGATTTTCTCCTTCTGGGATACACAAGGAGTCCACAAAACCCCCAGTTCTTACTATGCAGCCCAGAGCCTAGGCATGGTGTCTTTTTATTGCCATCACATGGGTATAGGTGAGGAGGCTTTCTCCCTTGACCAAAGGTGACCAGGTACATGGGAGAGGGGAGGTGGGCTGGGCAGCCCGACCCCAGGGGAGGGCTGGCAGATCTGGGTCCGCCCTGCTTAGCTCCACCCTTCTGCAAACCTGGCTTTGATGGAAGCAGTTCCTCATTCAGATGGTGAAAGCTCAGCTTTGGGGAAGTGTTTACATAGAAACTGATAATAGCTGAAACCCCCCTATTTTTATATTTTAAAGCTCATTAAATTATCTCACCTTATCTCACTAAACCATCTCTGTGACAGATTACCATTTCAGGCAGTGTTGTTAGGGGCATCTACACCATGATCAAAAGCCTGTAAATAGCTTGTTTACATGTCTTTCTACTAGTAGTCTGCTGTTGTGTATTTTCACACCAAGCTGCAACAAGACAACACAGCAGTTTGCCCGTTCCTTCTGAAAATCCTGGCAAAAAGGAAGCGCTTACCCAGGAGACTCTCCAGAGGGTTTGCTAAAGAGTAACACTGCTGAGCTGACTTGTGCAAACCAAGCTGACCTGTCATGGATACAAACATTGGCACAGCAAAGTCATCCCTCATTATGGTGAAATAACTCACTCACAATGTGGAATGGAAGGAGTTTTGCTCAGGTGTTTTTTTGGGGGGACACCTACTGGCTGTAACCAAGGAATGTAAAATAGAACTCAAGATCAGTTTTTGGGGGGTGTGGTGGGAAATCTATTAGATATCCCTTTCTTACTGCTATTTGCAATATTCAGCAGAGATTTTTAAGGTTAACTCTGTCTCTGGCAAGTCAATTCCATAAGAGCATCTGGGACTGCACAGATTGTGGAGACAGTAACAACTCTCCTAGGAAAGGCACCCTTGGATCATGTGTCCGCTAAACATTAAACAGGGAAGGAAGAAGGAAAGGAAGGAGGAAGGGCAGAACCACTCAGCTCCCCCCTGCTCTGAGCCCCTCACGTCCTCATTGTGGCCCTGGTTCCTCTGCCCTGGCCTCCCCACCACCACGCACCGTGCACTGACCTCAAGGCCATCTGACCATCCTGCCCCAGCCTTGCCCCATGCAACACCTCACCCTCCCAGGAGGTGTCCAGGTCTTCACCACCTTTTCCACAGTGTGAACCAGGAGGCAGTCTGGTCCAGCTCCAACTGCAAGGCTGCTTGGGGCCTTCCTGGTTTACCCACCTCTTTCCTTACACCTTGAGCAACCAGCACAAGCCACAGGTACACTTGTTCCATGGAAAGGCTTTTGACAGGGGACAGTACCTCTCATGCCAGGTGCTTAGTGCTGGGTAGCATCCAGTGGTTTCTCCTGGACTGGAAGTGCCCCATGGGCCACCAGTTCAACAGCCCCAGACTTCAGGTTTGCTTCGTTTTGTAGTCATGCTGATGGTAAAAATCACCACAACAAGTTTTTTTTGTTGTTGTTTGGTTGTTTTTTTCCCCCATGCTTTTTCACATAGATTTCTAGAATTGTGACAAATATTTTAAAGCAGTGATGAATTGTTTATAACCAAATAATCTGGTAAATTTTCACATTGTCTTTGATCACTTAATAGGTCAAGCATATCACATTTCAGGCAAAAAAATAATGGACCTTATTCGTATTTGTATTCAAACTTTGACATTGTACAAGACTCCAAAAGACAGAATGATGAGTCTTTCTGCACTATGGTGAAAGGATGTAACTAGCATCAAGGAAAGTCAGAATCAGGCTCGTTGTTTTGTATGACAGAGATACTGATGCTTGTGAAGAAATTCTTACAAATACTATAACAGGGATTACGGCTTTAATGATCAACTACAGCCTGTTTTCACAAGTGGAAATGGCTACCAGAGCTGCAGGCTAGAGAAAACATGGGATTTAGGGTCTCCTATGATTTTACCCTCATACCACTGATATAAATGGCAGTCTTCTTCCAACAAGAGGTCATTAGGTCAACCAAGTTGTTAAGTTCCAAGTAGCTTAATTTGAGTCAAGGGGACTGCATGGTTGTACAACCATGTGAGTACCATCAGGTCCCACAGGCTTGCAGACAAATTTTGCTCTTGTTTAACTTGGTGTAGAGTAAGAGTAGATTCTTGTCATTAGTGCAATTAATCCAAATATATACCATTATAATCTTTAGCAGCATTCACCTATTCAGAAGCATGCTCTCTCTGTATTATGTGCACATAACTTCCCTTGACATTAACAGGAGGGGATAATAGACATGGAAATGTAAAGAGAGGTTAATACTCTTCCCTGTGACCTTCCCAGAGACATCTTATTTTCTCAAGCTGACCCCTCATTATGCTGAAAACTGCAAAGAAAAAAACCCACAGTTTCTGTTGCTTTTTTTGTTCACTTCAGAGACTACAGACATCTGTCCTAAGTACATTCTGTTAATAATTATTTTGAATGTATTCTAAAAATCCACATCATTCCCAAAGAGGGGAAAAACACAAAAGAAACCCCAGTTGGTGAGGGAGGACAATGTGTGACATTATAAGCAGGTTGGAGCTGCCTGCAGTGATTGCCACTCAGAGATAAAAATCATTCCTCACACTTTGAGACAAAAGTAAATGGCAGTTTGCAATGTTAAGAACCCCTGTGGAAATAAGATGAAATGAGATGAGGCTTCCAGACTTGTGAGAAAAATCAATCTGATGGAAAATTGACAAACTTGTTTAATGTGTTGGTACAAGATCCAAGACTTGACCCGTAGAGACCTCCACTTAGGCATACCGTGAAGTTACTGTCAGTTCTCTTAATCTGTTCAATTACACAACAGGATCTCAAAGGGGGCTTTTTACCAAACATCACTTTAAATTAACTTT
The DNA here is from genome assembly GCF_015220075.1 of Falco rusticolus. Classification (NCBI taxonomy): domain Eukaryota; kingdom Metazoa; phylum Chordata; class Aves; order Falconiformes; family Falconidae; genus Falco; species Falco rusticolus. The sequence continues at coordinate 25,519,148 of NC_051210.1, read as the reverse complement.
TCTCTTCCGTGTTTTAAACTTGCAGTCCTTCTCCCCCTCTTTGTAGCAACATGGGTAAATTATTAAAAAGCCCACTTGCTTATCAATGTAAATGCTATACAAAGACCAGTTTAAAATTTTTCCTGGAAAGAGAGGTTTGTGCAGTTAAAAAGACAAAAATGCTCATCTCATTACATGTGGCCAAATTAATCTCCACTATAGTTTCTCTGAGGCAAAGGTCTATTGTTGTCCTGTTTTGGGGAATGAAGAAACGGTAGTAAAAAGCATCACACCGTCATTTTCATTCCATTAAGAACATGAACCTGTGCTCCTTTTCACAGCCACAGGCCACAAAGTGAAGTAGAGAAGGATTTGGAAGGGAAGAACTACTGCTGTACAGAGCTGACCCTAAATGCCTGGGTTTTTTCCTTGAGGAAGTGGAATACGATAGGAGGGGAAGATGCTAAAGAATCCAAGGGATGTAACAAATTTAACTTGAATATAGGTACAGCAGGATTTACGAGGGAGAGTTTGAACTCCAGATGGCCAGAGAAGAGAAAATGGTCTCTTCCTTCTTCATTATTTTATTAAATGCAGCTTTGAAACAAAAGATTAATTTTTCCCGAAATCTGTTATATTTGAAGTCTGAAGTGAGGGACTCTGAAACCGAGCAGACAGAGCAGCAGGAATCTGGTCTATCAATTAAACTCAAGTGTCAAGACTCATTTAGATTGATAGGTGTGACAGTGCAAGTGTCCAGCAATATTATTTAATAGGTTCATTCTCAGTAAATGCATAAGTACCAGCAGTAACATAGCTTTCTGTTAACCAGAAAACTCACAACGTCCCAGTAACTATAGGAGCTGTCTGCTATTGAT
>NC_051210.1:25471573-25517518 GCF_015220075.1 Falco rusticolus | reverse complement strand
GAATGAATAGTAGACACACTTACTATTGTGGCTTTTTAATGCTTTTTGGCACTCCGAAGGTCCTCAGCTCAGACTATGAACACTTAGAGGAACCAATTCTGACCTAGGGAGGTAAGTTCCAAGGTGGTGTGAGTATTAAGACTGCAACTCAGGCTAAATGGGCCCAAATTTGTGATATGTTCATTTTGAAGGATTGTCAAATGGTTAGACCTTGACCACTCCTTCAAGCCTGATCCATTAAATCCAAGTGCAGATGTGGCACATTATTGGCTAGTGTTTTCAGCTGCTAGCTTCTGTATATTATTACTTACTAGGAAACTACAATAGACACCAGAATTTTGAGACATAACCTATGAGACTAATAGCATTTTTATTTAAAAGGCTAAGGTCAAAGCTGCTCAAAATTAGAGGGGTAGCAGCCCTACTCTTTTATGGAAGCTCAGTATCACTGAGCATTTTAGCATTAATACTAATGCTAGTGCTAGTGCAAATGCTAATTCTGTGTATTTCATACTTAACACCAAGTATTTTCTAAGCAAAGGGTCAAGAACAAGGTGTAACTAAAATGATCAATCTTATTAACACACATATAAGTACATAGACTAATGTAATGATGATGAAATACCCTTCACACTATGTTTTAGATAACTGATATAAAAATGTTAACATAGTAACAGTCGCTTTAGAAGTGGGTTTGACTGAGCCTTAAAGACTGGTTGAAAAAAAAATACTTTAGGGGTGACTTTAGGCAAGTCAATAAATTAAAAAACAGTCTTCACAAGGTAGCTGCCCGAAAGTTAGGCTGATCATTTTGCAGACATCCTAAAAGGAAGCACAATCTACGTATCACTTGTTTCTTAATTATTTTACTTATGCTTTCTGGCAGGAGAAAAGAATCATCCCTTTATTGGACATTACCAAACATGGGGAGGGAAGGGCAGATGCACATGCAGCAAGGAAGCCCATATTTTTGCTTTTATTGATGCAGGCTTGACTTACAAAAACAAGAAGAGAGAAATTTCTGTGGGCCTTATCATAATAGTATATGGGAATCTTCTGTTAATTTTCCAAAATGCCTCAAGGACCTAGTCAACCAAGTCACGCAAAGGCTTTTGGAATTCTTGTCTGGTGTCTGATACCAGCAGTAATCTGTGATTCTTGTCTGTTACAATTTGATAATGCAAAGAGTTACCATTCATGGTCATTAGCTGTCCCAAGAGGGGTGTTTTTTGTGTTTCCAATTGATGTATATCTCTTAGCCCCATACATTCACACTACGGAAATATACCTTCCTCCTCCCCTAGGCATACCGGGCAATTGCCTTGACTAGCAACAAACCGATGGGCTGATCTGACTTACTGAGAATTTCTCTTCTATAATGTTGCTCTTGCTGCTTCCCAAACATATTCTGTCCTGTTGGCAAAGATCCTACACAAGGCATCTTTGTTTCTGCCAAGTAACAAATCTTACTCTGATGTCATGGTATATTGAACTCTAGAATATTTAAGGAAGTTAGATGGCTTTATTCTTATTTTTTGATTCTGATGTAATACTCCTCTCCAGTTTTCAAGAAAATCAACAGAGCTTCATTAAAAAAATTGAATTCACACTCACAAACATACAAAGGTCAGAAAGATAAGTTTTCGAGGGCTGGTAATTATTTCAGTATTGAACAGCTGCCCGCATTTGCTCAGCTCTACCTCTGCTAAAGAGGCTTCCACCCATGGAAGATTTGCCCAGTATCTTTATTTTTCAGAGGCAATTTTTTCAGAGGCAAATGTCTTGATCTTAATTTACTGCACATCCTTGCTGGAATAGTTCTCAAGCCTTTGCAGATGCAAAGTCATAGGGAGCTGCCTGGCTATATATGATTTTACATGCCTTGCAGATAGCTCAGAGATGCAATTGCAAAAATCTAGCACTTACAGACAGCTGGGAATTTGTGACAGTCCCTGAAGGACTTTACAGCCATAAACCAATGACTGGATTACACTGATCCATAAATGCATTTTTCTTCTGTATCTGGCTAATGCAATACAAATAGTCTTCCTACTGTTAACCATTTCCGAAGCCACATACAAGAGAACATAAAGGAAATGGCATATATTCAAACAGAAAGGCCATCAGGTTACTTGGTCTTTATACCAGCAAAAGACTTCAATGCCTGTACTGTTGCAGGAAGCGCCAAGTACAGGAATATTCCTTAAGTTCTGCTTTCAGAAAATTTTGTGGAAAGTAGTGATCCATTCAGACCATAGAAGGAATTGGTGACAACTTCTGCTCTAGAGCTGGAAAACTCAACTCACAGACAAGCTATGGGGCAAAGTTACAGGCTTCAGCTTACCAGCAGCTTCTTCCTCTGTAAGAACCCTGGAGCCCTCATGGTGACACGGCCTCCACGTCACCGCACCTTTTGTGCCAGCCTGCCCCGGTACCTTCGCTGCCTCATCCCATCCTGCAGCTACGCTCGCCTAGCCAGCTGCAGCCAGGGAGGGAGGCAGGGTGGACAGTGGGTCTGAGGTCACCCACGTGCCAAGGGTGGAGCAGGGCCCTGGTGCCTGGCCTGGCGAGGGCTCTCCATGGCCTCTTCTCAACTGGGTGTCTGGGAAAGGGCTGCTGCCCTGCAGTGTACTGCTTGTACCCCACTGTGGAAGTAAGCTGATGCCTTGGGGTGCTGTGCTGTACAGGACCAGGGCTCTGCTTTGGGACCTGTGACACAGAAGCAGCTTCTGATAGATAACCGTGACCTGCTAATAACAGAGCCATGCATCTATGCATGAATAAATCAAACTTGCCCAGGACAACCCTCTGGTGCTGAGGTGATGGGTACAGGAAAGCACATGCCTGTGCCATTACATCTTCCTGCCCTCAGGAAGCAGTGGCTGCATCCAGGGAGCCTAAGGAGATGGCTACTGGGCACTACTAACACTGAGTTTGTGTAGGAGAACAGTAGTCATGGGCCAAGAGCATGCAGGTGACTGCTGGAGTGATCTGACAGCTCAGCAGTGCCCCGGCACTGCTCATATTACCACAAGTGTAGCCACAGAAACTAATGTCACATCCTGAAAAATACACAGTGCCTAGTCAAGGGCCACTGCCAGACTGAAGCTGCATCCCTGGATTTCAGACCGGTTCTATACTCCAGTTCCTTACTGTCATTTAAAACTACACTGGTCTGAACACTCCGCAGTTTCCTTAGGTTGTCATTACTTCCATTGCTTCAAAGATACTGTATTAATCTTTATTAATTCCTGAGCCAAAGAGTAACATTTGAAAACTTGTAATGAACAAACTCTTCCTTTTTTTTTTTCTATTGGGAAGATCATGAAGGCATTTGGAGGTTGGAATTCTCTTCACACTTCTGCAGGGTCATTCAAAAGTGATTTTTCTTTAGCTGCAACCTTTTTGGTTGCTATTAAACATTTCCAGGTGCATTTGCTTCCTAATCAAATCCTTCCTTGTAGCACACAAATTGGTTTGGGTTGGAAGGGATCTTAAAGATCATCTGGTTCCAACTCCCCTGCCATGGGCAAGGACATTTTCCACTGGACCAGGTTGCTCAAACCCACATCCAACCTAGCCTTGGAACACTCCCAGGGAAGGGGCAAGAGAATATTCAAGAAAAATATTTTATTTCTATTTTCAGTCTTGCTCATTCACCTCAGTATTTGAGCACCTTTCAAAGCATCAAGCAAAGTGATTAACATTCACTACATTTGTTTCTCATCTGTCTCCAAGGACAGAAGGATACGAAGCATTTTGTTTTGTATAGAAACATTAATTTGCTGCCTGTTTTAGAGAAAAAAACCACAAACCCATCCCGTAAAGCAGGGAATTATTTAGTTTATATTAGTTCAGAGACTATGCTTCACATAAGACACTTTACTGTGATCCAGGGAGGTGACCATATACTGAAATAACAGTATGAAGACAATCTTTCAGTCCATCAAAGGTAAGTAATGAGATGTTGAACTTGATTCAAGGAGCCAGAGCAAGACACCTCAGAGAAGTTACCTGTGCTCACTAAGAGTTAAATGCTGTGAAGACATTTCTTGCAGCTTTCTCTAACAATTGGTATTTTGAAAACACAAAGGGCCATAGCACTTTGCAATAAGGTACATGATGAAAGCATGAGATTATGCAATTTTCAGTCCAGGAGCCTTTATAATTTCATAGCAGCTGGAAATGTCCAATAATCTGGGTTGCAAAATTTTTTATTTTAAGACTTCTAAAGCTTATTTATACACAAACACTTTCTGCAAGCTACATATAGAGAGACTTCCTGGAACATGGAAGTGGAAACAGTTCAGCTTGCAGTTATTGTTGATTTTCTCCCAGGAATAAATTTGAAACATAATCCCATTACTAAAATTTTATAAAGATGGAACACTTGGATTTACCTTACATAATCCTGACAGCCTTTACAAAAAAGCAGCCTACAACCTAAATAAAAAAATTTTGGCCCGGGTTCCTTTTTAACAACTGTGGAGATGCAGCTGTTACACAGACCTTTATTTCAGTGCTACCTTATTCCAGCTTGTGAAAATGTCTCCAGTCAAGCAACCGCAGCTGCAGTGGTGGGACTTAGCCTATTTATTCGTGTGAATCTGAGCCTAATGCAGACAAAGATCCAGAGGAACAGCTGAGCTATTTGACTGTCCTTCAGCAGCTCAGGTCATCTACAGTGATTGCATCTGTGGACAAGCCAAGCAAGAAGCCAAACAGAGGGAGGCAAGGAATCTCAAATCATTTAGTGCCCTCAGTTTTGTGTACAAGTCTTGGAAATATAAAAAACCATAAAATAATGAGCTGTCTGCACTCTTGGTATAAACATTGTTTAATGAACAGGCAGTGAATTCCTGTAATTAATTTGACTACTGTCCTCATTTTCTATTCTTCCTTCTCTACCAAAAGAAGAAATAGCCCATTTCATTTGTATGAGAAGTTAGGATGAGATAGTTCATGCTGTAATATGAAATGTTGGGCTTCTCTGTTTCAGCTGTTGTGTAACCTCTTACCCATGTGACAGCTCCGTTTCCTTATTCACTTTGTCCTTCAGTTCCCTTTTTGACCTGCAGCATTGCAGCAGTGGATCAAGTGAAACAGGAGTGCTCAAGAAGATACTACGTTTTATAATTCCCAAGAGTATAAAGAAAGAACATCACAGAGACACAACAGCAAATGAATAATTTAATTTGCTAGAAGTATGGATATTTGACATCAGTGTAAATCTCTTACCCTGAGGTTACTGATGCCTGTAGTTTAGTTGAAGATATTTAGTGGAGGCAGTCAGTTTGGCCAAAATTTCTTGGCTGTAAACAACTCAGAAATTAAATTTCTGAAATTCTTGTAATTACCTAATAATCCCGATCTGGAGTTATCAAACAGTATTTTATTTTATTCTTGCTTGAATTGAGCCCTGCAAGCACGAGATATACAAAATAGGTATCTTTTAAAAAAATCTGATTTTTTAATCTTTATGACATGGAATTTGCTTTGGACTTGATGTCCACCATTAAATGTTTCTGCATTTGTGTCTCTTTCTCAAAAAAACAAGATAACCAGAATGAACAGAAAGGAAATTTCTGTGCAGCTGTCTGATCAATAAGCATCTGTCTGTAAATCTCAATTTTTAGCTCTGCATATACCTACTTGTCAGCTCAATGCTACTTCCCAGGCTGAGACTGACTAGAAGCAGATAAAAAATTATATAGTAGCTCAAGAGCAGTTGAAGAATAGATTACTGGGATTTGGGAACTTTAGCAAATATTTACTAGTAAGTCCTTAGCTTGATTTTGATAAGACTTTTGCAGTTAAATGACTATTTCTCTTCCTCAGCAGAACTACAGACAATTTAATGGGTGGAACTGTTTATCAAGCAAAACCATGAAAACACCACACAATCCAACCAATACAGGTTCTGTTCCTGACCTGAAAGCAGGCCTGTTTTATCAGCTTGCAAACTTGATTCAGGATTTGGGCAAACACAAGCTTGTTCCAATTCCTCTCCTCCAATCTCAAACCAATTAAATGCAGAGTTTTCACATATTTCTCAATGAAAAATAAATGTCTTGTGATCAATGTCTATACAACTGAAAAACAGAGAAAAATAGTACTTGAACCTTCCACCCTTATAAAAAAAACCTTTCAAAACCAGAAAGCCCCCTTTTTAAACAACTTGTATCATATTCTGTAGTCTCAAGATCAAGTACAATACTGATAAAAGATAATTTCAGATATACTTTTGTACAAAAAATTAGGTTACCAAGAGGTATATGGTAATCCAGCAGCTAATGCTACTTTTTTTGATCAGGTGACTCAATTGTAGTTTTAAGGATCAGCAGACTTCTGTAACCAGAGAAATAGAAGAAAAAAAAGAAGTACAAGTTTGCAAATGTCTACATTTATCATAATCCTACATAACAATATCATATATGGGAACTGCCACATAAATTCATCAACTCAACATTTTTATGTAAGACAGCCATGATATGATTATTCTGCATTTCCCTACATGATAACAATGGGGGAAAAGACAAAGAAATTACAAGTGAAAAAAAAAAGGCAGGGTAAGAAGAATGAAGGGAGAAGAAAACTTTGCAGTCAGTAAGTATCTTTTATAAGGTTTTCAGAAAAAACCCCAAACCTGAACCCAAATAACCAAAATAAAAACTCACAAATATTCACCAAGTACTCACCCTATTGATATTGGCAAAAGACAACTACTCTCACAAAGCATTATTCGGTTTTTAAGTTGTGACAATATACAGGAGATCACATGCTCGAGCCTGGAGCATCTCCTGGGGTGTCTGTGGTTTGGAAAACCATTTGGTAACTCCACTTCTAAATCTACGAGAACTTCAAATAAAATCTCAGTCACCTATTCTGCCAACATAGCAGGTCAGTCATGGAGAAGGCTGGGAGAAAAACAACTACAGGGTGAAAAAATAACATCACTTTAAATAATTTTATTTTAGAGGACTCTTTAAATAGATCTGCTTTAAAGTCACTCTGTTAATATGGAGTTTCATAAATAAGCAGCATAAGCTCTCACCTAATTTAAAATATAAATCTAAACATTTACAAGATCAGACATCATCACAGCCTTTTTACATATGCTTTTACAATTGTTACTGTGCAATGCGTTCTTTTATTAGGAAGAATTTCTTTACTGAGAGGGTTGTCGAGCTCTGGACCTGGCTTCCTGGAGAGGTGGTGGATGCCCCCCATGCCTGTCAGTGTTTGAGAGGCGTTTGGACAATACCCTGAGTAACATGATTTAACTTTTGGGCAGCCCTGAAGAGGTCAGCCAGTTAGACTGGGTGGTTTTTGTATGCCCCTTCCAACTGAAATACTCCCCTCTCCCTCTCCCTCTCCATCTCCCCCTCCCCTCCCTCTCCCTCTCCCCTCCTCTCCTCTCATTTATAAGATGTAAGAGTCCTTTTCCTTTTCTTGTTCATGGTCACATCACCTGAAGAAGGCCCTGTCAGCCTCCTAAAGAGCTTTGTGCCTCTGTTTTCATGTAACCATTGTGTATGTGACCTGCTGCCTTTCTCGATTTTGTTCCTGTCAATGCCATAGTTCATTAAGCAACAGCAAGGCCATATCTATTTCTTAAGAATCTGGGTGGACATCAGTGAGCTCACATGGAAGCCAGCTGAGAGACTGAAAAAAAATTATCTGTTGGTTAATTATTCTTACTAGGGCTGTTTTCTCATTGAAAAGGGATTACAGCTTGTTTTACCAAATACTGAACACACATGTAGAGAGCTTGCTAAGTTTAATAGTTCTAAGAAACTGTCAAGCATGGCTCAAGCTCTTTCATAGTACCTGCAAGGGAAGAAATGTTTCCTGTGAGTGAAGCCAGGGGGTTCTGTGGCCATGGCTGAGTTTTGAAAGTTGAGTCAAATGCTGTAGCAGTAGCACAGAAGACCTCTGGGCAACCATTTTGCAAATGCTGAAAAGTCACTCCCAGTAGCCACCTGTGGCCACGCTGGGATCAGTTTATCTTTATCTATGATATTTTTCAGAGAAGTTCACTTTGTCCCTGCTCAGAGATGACTAGAAGCTGCCTGGTACTACACAGAGTGCTTGCTGAGATGAGGAATAGGCCAACTTGGATTTGGCAATTCACTGAACTTCCCACTAATCTGGGAGCCTGAGCAGAGTGAATTTGGATCTGCATGTGAAACACCATGGTAGACATTTCCCCCGAGGACACCCACCTCCACGCTGCCTTTTAGTGGTGATAGATGGGTAGAGCAACCACCAAAGTGAACTCTGGACTTATACCTGTATTTAGAAGAGCGAATGACTGAAAGTAGATGTTATCTGTCTTTTTTCCACAATCACCCATTGTTTAGTTAAGAAAGCACTTAGAACTTGCCTTAGCCACCTCTTCTGCAGGTTGAACAAACCCAACTTCTCTGGCCTAGAAAGGTCTCTGATATGACAAATGCTAAGCCACAGGCTACCAACCTTAATGGCAGGTTCCCACAAATATCTTGAAGGAACAAAGACATTTTGTCAGTAAAGGAGGCCTGCTGGAACTAGGAAATCCAGCAAGTAAGCTGCCTGTGAGCTTTTGAATCCACTGTAAGTTCTGAGGAAGAGAAAACAGGGAAAGAAAAAAACCCTCTTTTTATGAGGCAATAGCTTTTCTTTTTCCCCTAAATGATACTTCCCCTAAATGACATTTCAAAAATTAAAGTGTGCACAACATTGTTATTTATTCCTATAAAACTACTTAGGAAACATTGATTTATCATAAGGAAATTAAAGAGCTACCTGTGACACTGCAGTTAGAAGAACATATTTCTGTCCTATACCACATAAACTTCCAAATTACATAAATGACAAGATCTACGGAAATGAATTAGCCACACTGAGATCTATAAAGATTAGTATGCTCAGAAAAATAAGAGAGAGATGAATAGCCAGTAGAAGGCAAGACTACTGGAAGTGACTTAATAGCAAAAGTGAAAAGAGATGATCAACTAGATCTGTAATATACAAAAAAAAACCCTTAGAGAAGCAGAGTATTCCCGCTTGAAAAAGCCCTCTGGAGGTTATCTAGTCAAACTCTGTCACTCACAATGGGGCCCTATTGGATGAGTTTGTCAGGACCATGTCCAGATGAGTTCTGCACAGTCACGGATGGAGATTTCAGCCTTTCTATTAGCATAGTCTAAGTACAGTTAGCAGCACAGATAAACAGAAGACACCATGTATTTCTTTTTTCTTTTATTTAAACCTATTGCAAGATCAAAGGTTTCACGAAAAAATAGAAACTTACAAATTGTGTGAATAGTTTTAATGCACTCATAGAAAGACATTAAATGAGAAATGACTAAGATTCTGTACTATATCTGCAATATAATCAACTGGCTTTATTCTGAAAATATAGTAAATATTTTCAGAATATAGTAATATATGAGTAAATAAAATATAGTAAATATGAGTAAATAAAAAGCCTAGCATTACACATGTTCACACGTAAGTACCACTTACTTAAGCTAAAAACTTTACCATATATTTTTTCCAGAGAAGTTATTTCATCCCCATTTTTAAAGTCTAATAAGAAAACATTCAACAACCTCACTGGAATAACTGTGAACTGATGTTTCTGTTGTAAAAAATTATGCTATGGAAATCAACAAACAGTTTTACAGAGAGTTATACAGTCATACTAAATAAGCTTCTAGGTTATGCTGCATTAGATTTTTTGGATTAGCAAAACATTTTGACAATAATGGCAACTCTCAAGCTGAAGCTTATGTATTTCATACCTTGGATAAAAATGCTGTAACCTTTTAAAAACAAATATCCAGTGTTACACACCTGAAAACATTCTTAACCAAATGGTAATACTCTAAAGGTTAGTGCAACTTCAAATTGAAGCCACAATGTCTGTACTGTCAGTATCCCCTGGTCAAATTTAACTCCTTAAAATGCAATGTGACACACAGAAAATTAATTGTTTTATGTATTTATTCTGAGTACTTTCTTGCATACACTGCATTACGAAGCATCTGATCCTACAAAGTGATACCCACAATGGGACTCATGTTTAGATGGCCTTCTCGAGGTAACTGCTCTCTGAATTGTAAGATCTGCTGTAAAAGTACAACCACACAGGAAATGAGAGGAATCCTGTTATTGGCTTACACCCATTCATCTGAATTTCCCAACTGAACAATATAACAGCATAGTCAGAGCAGACAAGTTCACTAAAAAAAAAAGAAAAAAAAAGAAAAAAATTTTTTTCACTCAGGTATTTAAACATTGTCGGTTAACTTATTTTTGATGGTGTATTCAATTACTGTTTGACTTTATAAAGTGGGAACTGGTTATCAGTGTTAAGCACTCAACTCACTACAAAAATTACAAGATGGAAAGATTTGGAAATCTCTACAGCATCTCCTATTTTAAACAAAACAAAATGAAAGAAGATATCAATTTGGTGAAGTGATAGACAGAAAGGAAGTAAGATTGTGCAGTAAATATCCATTCTGTCATTACCACCATTTACTAAGACTTCTGTTTAGAAGAATGATTTGTATAATTATCAAAATGTTTATAAGAAAATCACAATTCTTTGTACATTTTCTTATTACTGTGCATCTTAAATCTCCTGGGGTAGCTTCAGTAAATAATAAGCATCAAGTTCAGCTCCCAGTTTCAAGCCTGTCTGATGAACTGCATGAGTGCTAGCACTGAGTTACCATTTACAAATCAAAGCAAATACACATACCAAGATGAAGTAATGTAAACAGAGGAAAACAAGCTTAACATCTTCTATAACTCAAACTATCCAGAGAACTAGTAAGAAACCACTTCAAGAAATCTGCCAGAGGCTTTTATATCTTTTATGCAAACAAAACCATAATGCATTTCTAAAGTTTTGCTTTAATATTGGTATTTAGTTGTACAGTACTTAAAGTCAGTGTACAGCTTTTGCCATTTTACTGTAATCTCTGTAAACTCACAATTATATTGCATCATATGAAAGGTTGTGAACCCTCTGCAATCCCCATTAGATCTACTGAATGCAGCAGAGTGGAACTGTCATGTAGGTATAGGAGGTTAAGAGGCAGTAGACATATTGGGTGTCCAGCCCATTTGGTAAGCCCGTTCCAATGTCCTCTTGCAATCCTGTAGTACGGTACTGAAGGTTATATGTGGATACTGCTGCACTAGCTGCTCCACTGTGGCTTCATTCACCTGCAATTGAAGAAAAGAATCTGTGATGTGCAAAACATGAATAAAAAGGGCAACGTTATGCAAGCTAATTGAATGATCGAACCTTGAACTCCTGGGAGGACTTGCAGGATTGGGCCATTTGCTGATACTATAGGTTTGGGTGCACTTAACAAAAAACAAATATACCGAATGTAAAGATCTGTTAGAGAAAAAAAAAAAAAAACAAACCAAAACACACCACACCTTGATTTTATTCTACTAAGTCCTGTTTGGTTATTTGTGATTGAAAACAAATATGAAAGACAGTCTCCATTTGCAAACAGCTTTGTTTAGAAAACTGCAGCAACATTTAACAACCTATTAAACTATTTTCATGCCATGCTTGACTATGCTGGCCACTCACAGAGCTCCAAACCCGATTATTCAAAGAAAAGCCATCCTGTCTAATGAAGTGCTGCCCAGAGTAACAGATCTTGAAATAGAAGCATATTTATTCAAACTCACTCAAGCAGACATAGGTCTGAAATGTAAGACTTTCTTGGCTTCGGAAAATGAAAGTTGATTACATCCATTAATTAATTTATGGCACAGTTATGGTATTTTTACCCATACTATGTAGTAACTCTATAATTAACCTTATCAAAATGCACTTGCACTGTACACCAGCTCTCAAGGTGGTTGCAACGAAAAATAAGAGATAACTAAACGTGGGGAAAGGAGCGCAAACTATTCCATATTGCAGGTAAATCAATTTATTAGTTTACCAATTGCCAATATAGGTCAACTTTTCCAAAGGTCAGAAGCCCTGCATATTTTCGTGTACATTGCTGGTAGAAGTTTTTATTTTAGCCTTTTGCTGTGAGGCTAATACTGCTCAAAAGGTTTTGTGGGAAGAAGTGGTGGGATCAATAATTAAAACATAGATGCTTGCTGGGTTTGGGATGTCCCTTCTAAATCTTAGACATCAAAGGTAGCACCTTTATTCTTGATTAGACCAGGCAATCAGACAAGCCTAGCTAAACCCAACATCTTTACAATTGCAGTGCTGTGAGGGGATTAATTTGTCAATTATTTTTAAGATGACTGCAGTTCATATCACAGAAGTAGACAGCTTTCTTTAGCCTTTAGATAAATAAAAGATTAACCTAAGAACCACAACTTCTAGGTAGCTCTCTCTGAAATCTTTGCTGAACACTCGGGCATTTTAAAATGCATCAATACTACATTTAAATACTGAACCACCTAGATCAGTAGGATGTATGACTGATATGCTTTTCCCCATGGTGTTCCACCGTCAAGGCTAAAAGTAAAAAACGAGACTAAAACGTTTACTACCATTACAAAAACCCATCTTGGGAACAATATTCTAAAGCATAGTGACCACAGTATCTAATAATATTTTTGTCCTTAAAAGATAACAAGGAGCACATCCTTCTGAACAGTGATTGCACCCAATGACAAGGATAAATGAAAGATTTAATATCCAGTTCTTCTGCTTTGATAATAGAAACATTCAATCTTCATTGGAAGTTTCATCTAGCTGAAACTGACTTGGATAGAAAACTGGTTTAACTTCCCTTCACAGCACAAACTACACTTTTGGCAAATTGCTATGTTACAGTAACATCTTCCAGTGCTGAAAAACAAGAAGTGACTTTTAATAAATCAAAAATGAAATCAGAGATAGCACAAGTCCTCCAAAATATCTGATATTTATAGCTGAATACATACTTTAAAACTGACAGCAACACTTCATAGAAATATTACTTGGAAGGCAAGAATCCCCAAACGTAGCAGTATTTGCTAGATTTTGCCTATTCAAAAATAGTCAACAGCCTCTTTTCTTTAGATTTGTGGTGCAGAGAGCCATGGCACAATCTATCATACTACCAGAAATTTCCCTTAATGGTTAACTCAGCCACAACGAAGATGCTTACCACAGACAGCTTCTCACTCTGCCCTTCTTAATGGGAAACTTAAAGAAGAGATGTTGTTTATCTACTAGATATCTGCAAATATTACTAGTAGATAGCAGTTATTATGATTTGACACACACCTGTTGGGCTTTATTTGTTAGAATAGCATGGATATTATAGCTTTAGAGCCAGTATCATAAGCAGATTTTCTGTCACAGGAAACAAGTAAGTCAAATTTGTTACAAAGATGATGTTCAGACACAGGAAGCCATGTAATGATCTCCATGTTCTGGTGTCTGATTCAGGACTGAACACATTTACAGAGGCTACAGTCTAGCTAGATATGAAATAGCAGTGCATGACACTCAGGAAGGCAGATGATGTTACAATGAAATCTTTTAGCCTTAAAAACTATGAAGAAATCTATGGCAGACCATTCAGAACTAGCCATTTGTCCCCAGTTTTCTGATACAATTATTACTGGATTAATACAATTGTTACTAATTGCTATTACTACTTTACTAAACAGGAGAAAGAAACTTCTGGTATTGAGTGCCATATACCGTTACAAAATAAACATGACCATGCAGAAGTGACACTGACAAAATTTGCTATTTTATGAACAAAACCTGATTAGTAGAAGGTTTTCTGCATTTTTGCTGGAGTGCTAAATTTTAATGTTAATAAATTTTAAAATGAACATTTTAAATTATTAGTTTGATCTCAGACAATAATCTGAGTGGTATTAAACAGCAAAGTAATGACAAATCCTATATACACATTTGGAACCATAACAGTTACAGAAAGAAATTACTTTCAGTTTAAAAAATGTTTACTGTCATGAAAGAGGAAAGAATTATCCTACCAAGCTTCATGAGAAATGATGAAATATATGCAATTTTTAGTTAAGTGTAAATATTGTTAACACTAAGAAAGTAACAGCAAATAGGTAAAAATTATGCTGGACAATATGAATTCAATGTAAGAATACACAGTGGGACAACCTACATGGATCCCAGGATGAGAAACAAGTGTGTAAAATTAAGCCACAAATGATTTCCTATCAGATGATGTTAAAAGCTTTTCCTTCATCATGAGAAAAGTCAGGTCAAACACTGCAACAGTGTAAAAATTTTAGTATTTTAAAGTTTTTGCAGCACTGGACTAAAACTGCACTACCTAAAAGGTAGGAAAACAGAGAAATCAAAATTTTGTTCTTTGTTAATGAATGAGTTAAGTAATACCTAAGTCAACTCCCTTCCTATACTTGTTATCAGTTACCCTAATAGTAGGATTAAGATGAAAAGAAGTCTTACACCTAACCGTTAGAACACGAGCTTCTCTTTGTTAAGATGCAGTCTGGCTGGTTATAAAAAGTACTGCATGCCATTCCCAAAACAAATTCATTACACAAACAGAGGCATTTTCCCCTTCTGAGCTTGAACAGTCTTGTTCAATGAATGAAAACTAAAAATATTCACTTCTTAATACACTTTAAAATGTTGTATTTTTCTTCCACAGAACTTTCATTAATCTTCATCTTTTCAGTTGTCAGAAGGAAGACTACTGTCTGAAGATAAACTAGTTAGATTATCTAATACATAATCATTCATTTGAATTTGAATAGCCCTTCAATTAGGTTTTAACACATAATGAAAGAATGCAGTCTTTATCATTAAGAGTCAAAGTAATTGGTTTGTGTGAATCCTGGTCATCAAACAGAAAAAAGAAAACAACAAAGATTGGTTTAAAACTTATTTTTTCTTGCCAAAATAAAAATCTATTCCAGGCCAAAGAATAGATTAAAAAAAAACAAAGGAGAAGATGGGCTACAGAAACAGACAGGTCCAAGTAATATCAACTCCTTTTAACTCAATTAGAGCAGTTACCTAGAATTCTGAATGCTTTTTGCTTAAAGACTGAACATACACCATCTATTTCCTAGAAGAATATACTTGACTTCGTGACAAATGTTATCTGATGTGGGACCTCCTTAATTTCTTCTTCTGATGATAGTGTGGTTGTTCAGGGAGTATCTAAATATTATCTGCACTAGAGAAAAATACTACTTCCTCATGTGATAATTAAGAATACATCTGGGAAAGAAGAACACGAACACCCATCTAGTCCATGTGAAATGGAAGAATATTCACAAAATGGTTTTGGGAGTTCTTTGCAGGACTTCAATCTCACTCTATCAGGTATACACATAATATGGGTGAAATACTAAGAAAAATGGGAAAACAGTGTTCAAAACTCTTTCTCTCCTTTAGGTAAAATGACCTACCTACAATAGAAAGCTTGCAAACCCCCTCCAGTCTGTAAATGTTTTACCCAGAATAAACTAAATGGTGTTTATGAGCTGATTTTTCAGGTTCAGGATAAACTGAACATACAGTTTTCAATAAATAAGCTACTCACAGAAAAATATTCACTCAGATTTTTGATTTGGTATGCTGGACTTATCTGGTCTGACTGCCAGTATTTGCTGATTTGGTACATCACTTGTGTCTGCCACAGACCACCATGAGCAATTTCTTTTATGCCATCTTCCACAAGTTCTCACTCATGGAAAATTCAAACTCTAAACTTAAATAGTTACTAGATAGTTTTTAGGTTTTGTTTTAAATGCGCCATATAGTTTGACAGAGTTCTAGTGATAATTTCAGCACCATTTTCTTTCATTTCTAGATTCTAAAATCAGGAAATTATCTAAAGAAATCAAATCATTCCAAACGGTTACAATCTATTTTTCTTTATCTTCCTAGGACAGATCTTACTAAATTCAAGGGAGTCGCATTTTGATAAGTTACGGCTTACAAGTGAAACCACCGGCTGAACTAGAGATTTCTCTTTAATGAGATCGATAGCTTCATTCACAAATAAGGAACAGAAACAGGTTTAAGGACCCTTCCTAAACAGGACTTTCCTACTTACTTTTAGTTAACTTGCCTTTAGTTGATATCATGTCCAGAAGATACTCTCTTGGACTGGAATATCAAGTGGCACATAAAGGGGCTTTAAAAAGTGTTGGTTTTAACTAAGACAACTCCTCTACTATACTTCTAAGAGGATCTGTAAGACTGCCTACTGATCTAAAAAATTCCTCCTGTAGGTGTACCAAGGGCAGTCCTAGAACACAGTTCTGATTCTAAAGCCACTAAAAGGTCCCGAGAATGTCTGTGTTGCAACATTTACAGCAATACTGAAAAGGGATAGTAGAGTCACCATCTGGACTGCAAATTTGATGCTGCTCTACACAGTGAAGAAGTAGTCACTGTTAATTTAAAGGGTTTCCTGTGCAAGCAAAAGCTTCAGGGTAACATCCAATTCACTTGATAATTGAAAAGAATAAGTTATCTCCATTCCAGTTTAATAACAGAAATCAAGAAGCAGCCATATAATTTAAAAAAAAAAAAAAGTCCCCCAAACCCAGGCTTATAAGCAAAAAAACCAGACTTGCAAAACTGGATTAGAGCAAACGTGCCTATGCTCCTCAGTGGTTCATAACACCATAGAGGGATGGACTGCTGAAAGAATTTTTGCATAGAATCTAACCTAGTCCTTGGAATAGGCATGTGACTAGCTGATTTGGGAGAGCACTGACATCATAGGCTCTGAGGACAATACAGGTATCTAGTTATATCACTTCATAGGCCAGCCATTAATAAGAAAAAACATAACAAGTTGTAACATTGTTAGTCTGCAGTATCTGTGTAGAAAAATATAGAGAACTGCTAGGTTAATTTTGGAGATATAGTACTTGTAAATAATTTTAGGTAACTGTTAGTAGGTGAGAAGTAACCAAAATAGTTTGAGGGCTGCCATACAGATCATGTTTGATAATAAAGGTCCACACGGCGCAAGTATTATCACTACATTTCTGCATATAAAGGATCAAAAAATGGACTTTACACAAGAGAAATGCAAATTTATTTGTTCCAAAAGGGCTTTTTTATCATGTTACTGAAATTTTTGCTTATGGAGTGGTATTGCAGCATTAGGGGTACTGAAATTTGTGTGCATTTGTGTCTGTATATAAAGCAGCATTACACTGAAGACAAATTTGTATGTAGTAGACAACTCTATACATTGTGTCTATCCATAATCGTGGATTTTGGACACATTTAATGTTCCAATTTCTCTAATGTTTTAACAATAAAATCCCAAATATACACACTTAGAGTTATTAAGAACCACATTTTCATACACACTTTCTGTTTTCTAAGCTGTAGTTTGCTTCCTCAAGTCAGTGTCTCATAAAAAGTGCACTTTGTTTGATTTTTTTCCTGCTAATAGTTGAATGAATTATATTCTCAGGTGGCCCAATTATAACTGTTGCCTGTAGCCATAACAAAATTAAAGATTTCTGGAAACGTTTTGCGTGAAGTGCACTTGATCAGCTAAGGCAGACATATTCCACAGAGTTTCAGTGACTGCCCTCAAGCCCTGGGGCAGAACCTTTGTTTAGGACTTTAATAAAATAACAGCACTACCAATATTAGCACAATATCCTGTAGTTCAAATAAAGTCCCTTACAATTTCAGCAAAGACTGTATTTTGACTTAGTGGATGCCGTTATTAAAAACAAAAAGAACACATACATGCACATACAAACACTATATTTGTGGACTCATAAGTAATGATATTGACAAGTACTGCCTAATGTACTATTACTATCACGACATTCTACAACGTAATTGTGTTAAATCTTAGCAATTAATTTCCCACTTATATTTGGAAAGGGGAAGGAGTGGGTAAAAAGAAATATCTGTAATCTTTTCTGTGGTGTGAAGTGCGGTAAATGGAATACACAAACCTTCATATATTCAGTGGTAGCACTTCTGGAAGGATTTCAGAAAATCTAGCAAGGTTGCTTATGCTCCTTTACAGTTCTTTGCTTAAATCTTGACAGAAAGGTAGAGTCCAGGAGGGATGAAATTCATTGTTGTGGTTGTTTACACAGGTGAATGCTATTGCCTCCAACTGCCAGTCCATGCACAATTGCTGCAGTCACTGCATTACTGCAAACTAACACAATAATCCACTTCAGGTCTCTATGAGTTTGCACAGTTTTCAAGCAGAGCCGTCATTTCAGGGTTTGCTGTCCTAATCACCACTGCCAACACCATACTGAGTATTAAATTTGTGTAAGTGATGGAGTTTTTGTTCTCAGTTCCCTTTGCTTATCGTGAGGGTTTACTTTTCTATTAAAACAGATAAACCATTCTAAAGGAGCCCTTTAGTTTAGTTGGTTGGTTGGTTTCCTAATTTTGTTAATTTCAGTCAGGTGAACTTCTAGACTCCACCTATACAAGATTTCAAGATAAAAATACTACCAGTATTGCTAGCATTTCAAATTTGTGACGGAAGTCTGTGTGTTGCTTTGTTCTTAACTGATAAAAATTGCAGTTAATAGAGATCCATATGCAGTGAAATGACAGTACTTGTTTATATAGTGATAAATATTCTTTTGGATTACTTTCCGCCTGTTGAATGAATAGCATTGAATGTTTTCATTCCTATTCTGCTACATTAACAATAATTTGAGCACATTATTGAAATACTTGTCAAAATGACGGTGTGTGAAACTAACAGAGAAATCATTCTCAGAAGCTGCCAGCTGGCAAAAATGACTGGAGGTTCCAGGGGACAATGCTTTTAAAAAAAATCTTTTTTTTAATTTTTTTTAATAAAAATGCTACTTCACACTACATTTTTCCTTGAGAGTTGGCCTTATCCTGATTTTAAATCACTGATCAGTACCTGAGGGCCCATCTTTCTATTACAGTATGAGTGGTCAGGTGTTTGCTTTTTAAAAACCGTGATAGACTCATCAGCTCAGGAAGATTCCATCTTCAGCCTACTGCCACGGATTTGTTGCTGAACTGTCAGCCTGGAAGTTAAAAAACTTCTGGTAAAAAACCAGTTAAACTAGAAGTACAAAAAGTTCAATTTATATAAAGAATCCTTTTTTATATTTTAGCAGATGCTTTCATTCATACGCATAATGGATCTGTTATACTAGTTAGCTAGGAAGGGGGAAAAAAGTATTATTCAGTCTTTTAAAATTGTTGTATTGAAAATCGAAGTGAAATAAATGCTACTTCTGTTTTGTTGTGGGTTAGTAAGGATTTATGTAGTTTCCTTCTAATGTTTCACAGATTTTATGAATCTAAAATCTTCATTATTCATAGAGAGATGTATCAATCGCAGCTCCTACATTATAAATATAAAACTTTAAAAAATACAGTGTGTTCTTTTTAATATGCAGCAAAGTAACTTGAACAAATTATAGTGATTTAAGAGAAAGTAAGTGCTATAGAATTTTTCTTAAAGGGAAGGATTAGATATTTTCAGTCTTCTTCAATATCACAGAACCGTAACTTCAAATCTCAAAATGAATGCCTTAAAATATAAAAGAAGAAATGGTAGCAATTTGTAATTTTTTTTGATCAGGCTAATGATAGCATTTTTTGAAGGTGGAAGGCAAATTGGTGTGATATTTGTATTAAAACAAGTGATGGCTCTGTATTCTTGCTGTTCTGTTGTTGATTAAGAACAGTTTAGCTCCAAAATGATTTGCCGTTTGCACAGGATATATATTTACAAGTATTTCTAGAACAGATTTTATAGAAGAATAAAGGGATAAGTTATTTTTAAAATGCACTGATTTTCTAAAAAAAAAATATTCTTGCTTAAGATGCAAATGATGGACCATTTTTATTTTTAGGTGTCATCTATCTTCCTTGCTCTCTGTGGTAACTTAAAAGAGTTTGTCTTTTTGTCGGTAGTACTGACCATCAATTTCTGATTTATAACATCTCAGTAAAACTATAATAGGGAATACATGCTACAATTCATCTGAGAAAGTCATCTGAAATAAGCTACAGGCTTTCAGAAGTATTTTCATGAAAAGCAATCTGAATTTCTCCAAAAAAACCCCAACAACCACCCAGAAGAAAAAAAAGCAAAAAAAGCAAGGAATAAAGGCCATGATGATTTATTAACAGAAGCTGTGTATCCATTCACAGCCAGCTATGTCAGACTCACTTAATTTCATTCACACATAGCTGTAAATGTTGCATTTTGTAGCCTCTGTTTTTCTGTGTCATTTTCTTGCGTATTTTCCCTAGAAATGGCTCCTGCATCTATGTGGTAGCACAGCTGATAACCATTGCAAATAGCACCGCAGCTATAGGAAAAGGATCTTGAAATATGAAAATCTGTGTGAGAAAAGTTGCAGACTCCACAGGAAGATTATTCTGACACATTGTTCAACCAGCCAAGCTATCAGCCAGAAAAACAGATAAAGTTTTTAGCCACTATTTCCAAGGTGATACCCTGCCATTTTCCACAAAGGTGAAGATTTCAAGCTGCCATTATTTAAAGCTGTTTGGGTTGTTGTGAGCACAATAAAGAAGAGCTACAAAGGCATTTTTGAAATGAGTTCTAGCAACAAATACCATAGACAGCATTGCCCTCTTCCTCTGATTTATTTTTGAAATAAGAAAGATAAAATATTTAGAAATAATGAGAACTACATTAAGTAAATATGATCTAGATCAGTTTGGGGGTAGGAATGTGTAAAATTGTGTTCAGAAAAATAAGCTTGAAACGTGGATTTCAACCTCTGAATCTGATGTAGGCATCATTACAGCCCTTAGGATGCAAGTATGGCTCTTAGGAATCCTGATGTCAGTGTTTATGGATGACTTAAAAAAGCACCCTGTAACTGCCCACACCTCTCTCAAAGGCAAGGATGAACTGCACTTTAAGATACCTACTTTCCTAAGCTGTGATAGAAAAATACAGAGCTACAATTAAAATTTGGTTTGAAGAACAGATATTCACGTTGCCTTTCTGCTGGGGTGGTAGTGCGGGGAGCAGGGCACTGAACTGGGGTGAATTGAACATCACCTCTGGTTCTGGAGGCAACTCTCTGCCTTTCTTGGTATTTACTGAGGTAATGAATCAGAGCGTCAGTGTACCCCGGGAGTATGCAAATCAGCTATGTGTTCCCACACACCCATGTCAAGTCCCAAAACACAACCCTGGGCTGCAGCCTGCAAAAGCACAGCACTCTGCTGTGCGAGAAACTGGGGGTGTGTGGTTCCACGGCGCTGCCAGAGCATCGGGATGAGGCGACATGAGGGAATGAAGCCTGGATCACTGCCTCTGGGAGTGCAGCACAGTACCAGTGTAGGTGGTAACACCAGAATGCACAACAGAAATACTATGACTTTTAGGCCTTTCCAATTACAAACCTCTAAAATGTTCTGCTTAGGCCTTAAGTAACTACGGATTTTCACTCTTACTGCTCTCAAAAGAAACTGAGATGAATGGCAACATTTTGTTTTAATGAAACACAAGACTTGTGCAGCCCCAGGTGCTGTCGGGTGCCTGTACAGACTCACACATACAGACACACTTCCACACAGCTGATACCCTGTACCACGACAGAGATCAGAAGGGCCAAGCGTCCCAGCTGCTTCCAACGTCTTGATGTTGGTATGCAGGCAACTGGGGAATTTCATTGTCTAAAATACAAGTACTTAAGAATATTTAGGGTCTACTATCTGAACACCTAAATACTTTTTGGAGGTCTGGATCATAGTACTTCAGAAGACTCTCTGACACAGAAAACTAATGGTATGCATCGCACTGTACCTATGCTGTACGATGCAGGACCCTGCACAGTTCAATCCACCATTTCCTGAGCTACTCACGGAAACGGAAGCATTAAGTTACACTACCACATCTATACAACAGTATCTCATAAGCCTTGCTGAATGCTAGTTTTCCTGGGCAACGTGTAGTATTTTGGCAGTTAAGCTGCTTTCAGGGCTAATGCTCACATGTCCACAGCACCCTGCACCTTTCCAGTAGTACCAGTTTGTTCAGAGCTCTCTCTGGGACTCAGACACCACTGGCATGTAGTGCAGGTAAAGCCAAGTTTGCCTAAGTCATGGAGGTGCTAGGGAAAATCAGAAAAAAAAAGAAGAAACATTACTTCAGTAACTTGCCTCTAATGTTTTTACATTGAGAAGAATTTTTAGATTTTGTGTATCTAAGCATAAACATGTTTTATGAACTAAAATTCTAGTATGGATAGTTCTGAAAGTCTTCCAATATTTAATTGTATTTCACCTTTTTCTGTAACTGATTTGTAAACAGTGATTATACTGTTACTTAGCAACACTTAAAAACTGAAAAAATAAGTGTTAAAATAGTGTCAAAAGGTTTATTAGAAAAGCTCATGGTAATGTCAGCATTTTTTTGTGAGATTTCTCAAAAGAATTACATTTATTTTAAGGCAAAGACCATATTGCTCCTGTGGTGTGCGTGTTAGATGGCAGGAGATACGATAAAAAGAAAGGTCATGGCAACAGCAGTTTGATGAAAAATGAATAATTTGATTATTTTCATGGTGTGGATCAATAATGCTCTGCATCTACTGAAGCACATTGCCTGGAGGCACTCATATAATCAATGGCATAAAACAGAGCCTGCCTTTACCCAGGCTTGCAGCCTCTCTGATCTTTCTTGGGAGGACCCTTGACGCCTCTAATTTATGTCAACTGCATATCAAAGAAATTCCAAAGAGCCTGGGTCATAAAGAGTATTTTAATGGTAACCATTTGAAGTCTACTTACATATGTTCCTTATGTAACTGTGTTTAAGTACTTCCCCTCCAATGCCTGGGAATTCCTAGAAAGGCACAAATGCTACCTAGTACTAGCATAAAAGTCAGTACCTTAGAAAAGGAAGGCTGTTGAGAAGGGGCAAATCTTCTAACCTTCCCCTCACTGCAAGCTAACAATGGCCCAAAGACAAGAATTTCAGTCAATGGGCATTTAAATAAACCCTTCTGCACGACCCAAGAATTCTTTTTAATGATGTGCCGGACACTGACTTTTTAATTTAATAGAGCAGCCACTGGAAAAAATTAGTTCTGCATGATACTGGGGAGAGACAGTTGAAGACATGATTTTGTTCAGTAAATTCTCTGTTCATCTGCAGTGGAAAAAGGGAGCTGGCATCTTCTAGCTGCCAAAAACTCTTAAGTCAAGGATACTCACTTCATTCTGTCTGTGGAGCTATTTTTCCTGTCAAGGCTTTGCAAGCAAGAAAATAATTCCCAGTGGTAGCCCTACTACTACAATGTTTGCTGTAACAACAAGTTTTAGCTACCATACTTGGGTGCTCATACACATGCACACATGCCTGTGTGCAACATGCACACACACACACATGCACTTGCAGACACGCAATCAACGCTGCTTTTCTATCTTCCTTGAAGCTTTCTCAAAAAAACGTTTTTTTCCTTTTAGCAGTTGACTTTCATAACACAAAAGACAGTGCATAATCCTTTGTGAAGAACTAGGAAAGCATTAACCAGGAATTAGAGGAATACAGACCGTAGTACATGGAGCTTAACTGATGAGGTAGTAAAACTTGTTTACAGCATCAAGATCATTGATTTTCTATAGCAGCTGAAGACAGGACTGAATTATTGCACTTACTAGATCCTTGTTGATTGTTCAACATTACCTAAATTCACAAAACAAATATATATGTAAAACTGATCAGGTGATTCAGGTCAGATCTAATTCCCAAGGTCAAGTAACCCTTTGAACATTCTCTAAGTACATAATCTTACTACAACCCATCAGACGCACATGCTCTTTTTGTCTATTGGCTCTTATAAAACACTAATGTTTAGGACATTAAGTGGAGTCAGCTTTAACAGACAGAGCAATTCTTCCAAAGTGCTCAACCTCCTCTCAAACTGGAAACTGTCTAAGGCTGGGTTTGCAAAATGTTGTTTTTAACTCTACAGCTGACCTGGAAATTATTATTCTTGCCAGCTGAAATACTGGGTTTTGTAATTGTCTTCTGTAAAGCACTGCAAGGGATGCAAGGGAATGGTTTTGAGCATAAAGTTTCTTAGACTAAAACCCTGTGTTTCCACAGGCTGTATCCAATCAGAAATTCACAAGGCTGAGACAGACGTGCTTATGATGGGCATCACAAGCTGGACATTTCATTCATGATGGCTGGAAAAGAAACAATCCCTGCAGGCATATTTGAAGATTTGAGATCAGAGACTCTGAATCTCCCATGACTTTAGCTATTTCTGCTGTGATCCCAGGCTTCTTGATCTCTTTTCACTCAACAGAGACACAATTCCTGAAGGCTACATACATGGTGAGGTGGAGCTGCACTGCCTTGTCTTTTTTCTTTTAATGATAAAATGTTAAAAATTACAGATGTTCTTATTATATTCCAAGTAAAAAAGCTACATAATAAGAAAGTAGTAGTTTTTTCTTTTCTTTTAGCATTATGGTTTTATCCAAATCCTTGCCCTTGTGTTCTTTAAAACATTATATGTGAGCATACCAACGCATGTATAGAAAACTACTCTGGAAGTAACACTTAAGTATATTTATTATTCTTTTCTTTCTTTTTCTCTTTCTTTTTAAAAAACAAAGTAGTCTTCCATAGTAATGACATGACATACCAATCACTTTTAGCCAAAAGTATTCAAAAGCCTCAGAGGGCAGTTTTTACATAAACCTTTTGTGAGCACCCCAGGCTGTGGGTGTAGCCTGCGGGTGTATTTTGAAAATGTCAGCACAATATAAGCTCTTTTTAGTTCTCTAGATACTTTTTTAGCTTAACATGTGAGCACAGTACACTAGAAGAGTTACTGAAGTAGTGAACACCAAACCTGTTTGTACAGAAAAACACATCTTCCCGCCTCTCCCTCCCTCACACATAAAAACACGAACACTCAGTCTCACATGCACTCAGAAGTGGGCACCAGTTCATGCAAATGCTCCTTACCTGATCGCATCTCATCAGCCCTAAATATCTGAGAGACTTGCTGCTTTGTGCAATTTGCGTGGCTCCATAGTCTGTGATTTCTTTGCACCATCCAACATCCACTGTCTCTATTGTTGTGCTGTATCGTCCAATGGCTATCAGAGCTGTAAAGATATTAAAAGTATGAACTATATAGCTATACTAAGCTCAGTTCCATGTATACACTTAATGATGTTGAAATTAAATTTTGAGAAGCAGTTGTCATGTACCTTGTAAAAAATCTTGTATTTCAGCATTTTTAATTATGAAATAGCTGTCTCTTCAAATTAGAAATACACACGTGCAAACACATACATAGATAAACAGACCTTTCTATGTATTTTTCTATCAATCAAGATAAATAGACCAGTTAGTGGAGATATTCTATAAAAATTCTTTTAATTACTTATTTTTGAAGGATCAAGGATCAGTTAACTGAAATTTAACTAACTATAGAATAAAAACAATTCTACCTCACTCTTCTGAGAGAATTAACTGATTTTATACTATTAATACCTTTTCCAGCAAAATAATATTCCTAAGACAGCACAGAGGATAACAGAAAATTTTCTGTGTCAATAAAATAAAGAGTTTTATAAAACCCTGCAGGTATCTTATGTCATACATTTTATAACTATATTCTGAAATTGCATTTGTTTCCTATTGTTCATATTGATGATGTAATAACAACAGTATGTCTCATGTTTTCTTCTTTTAAAATTAAAACAAAAGACTGAATTTTTATAAAAGGAAAGGAAAAAGATCTGGAAGTTCTGAAAAGACTGAAAAATGGCACGTGGGAGAAACCATGAGGCATCTGAACAAGTGGGGAAGGCTTTGTCATGGCACAACTAGTCTGGAATAATAGAAAGGGACACAAATCACTAACATTCTGGTCACCATGGACTACAGAACACTTTTCAGAAAATACAGAGTTGGAAACTATTAAATCAGCTTGGGATTTCTTAACATGAATGAGCAACACCCTTCAGTAGCTACAATCTCAGTGTAAGAAAAAAGTCCAGGGTTTCTGGTGTAGAAGTCAGCCATCTGCAAGTAGCCAAAGGGCAGGATGTTTACAATTTTTAACTCCAGTTATAATGCAGTTGCTGAAAAGGAAGATGAATGAGTGACTTCATCTAAACGATGCAAGTATCTTTAAAGAGATGATTTTTCAGCAGCTGTGGGCCAGTGCTGTTCATGCTACAGAACCTACTGTCAGAAAAAAATAATAATAAAAAAAAATTATGAAGAGCTGTTAGCTCTTGATATGCCAGATGTCAATCTTAGCTAATCAGGGTGTAACTGAGACCTAGAAGCACAGAGAAAGAACCCACCTGACCTTGCAGCAGTTTTACAAAGACCTATACTGATGGTAGACAGCAGTAAGGATAATTTCATAATTTATAAATATTCGAGTGGACTTAATTGGCAGATAAAATCAGCCAAAAGAGGCCAAATACATTCTCAGAAGTGGTGGAAGGTGCAGTAGTACCTATTCCTTTTCCTGTAGCAGTTCACCAAAAAGGGCAAAGGTAACTGAATTTTCTAACTGACATAATGAAGTTATGATACAATCATCTGTGTAGTTTCATTAAGGTTTCATTGATTTTTGCAGAGTAATACCAACTTTCCGTTCTCTTCCCAGTACCTCCCTAAAAAACAAGTCCTAATTTTGCAAATATGTAAATATATGTATAGCAGAACATAAACTTTGTACTTTTTTACAGAGTCATTTTAGTATACCACTATAATAAAAATTATAGGAAGACAGAAACTTTCTGCAATATCTTGCAGTAACAAACACTGTAGCAATGATAGATGATTGTAACTCCACAAAGTAGACCTGAAATTGTGCAGGAATATTGAAAGCTTGCCATTACATTCAAAATACTGTCAGTTAAACAAAATTTTAAATAGTGTTAAATTTTTGCTAGTTTTTTTAATTTTACAATCATATTCTGTCATTTTCAATGCTTCATGTAAAACTGATAAAGACAAGAAAACCTGCAGAGAATACTTTTATGAGAGTAACTTAAAAGATCATCAGATGACACTGAGGGATTTTCCTAGTAAAGGCATTAAAGGAAATAGATACCATATCTGGGAACTCCCTTAAAAGACTTAAGATTAGAGAGAAAGTAGGGGATAATACTATTGAGCGACCAAAAAAGGGTGTTATACTGTGTGCAGAAGCTGAAGACTAAAGCATCATTAGTCCAAGAAGCTGCCCTGATTGTGGCAAAAAGATGGTTTGAAGCATGAGATTTCATGTAGGTATCTTCACATGCACATATAAAACAAATTGAAAGAATGGAAGATTCTCTTTCTTACTCATAACCACCATTTTACAACAGAATATTCATAGAAAACTGTTGTATAACAACACATAATTTTAAA
This sequence comes from Falco rusticolus, assembly GCF_015220075.1. Taxonomy (NCBI): domain Eukaryota; kingdom Metazoa; phylum Chordata; class Aves; order Falconiformes; family Falconidae; genus Falco; species Falco rusticolus. The sequence goes on along the minus strand of NC_051210.1, from coordinate 25,490,132 downwards.
CATGTAAATTCATCATTTGATAGCTGTTTTGGCATTTCTGTGGGTAAAGTATTTCATTTCTAAAGTAGGACCTTATTTAAATCTCAGTTAAGTTTTATTTATTTTTTAATATAAAGATGAACATATTTCTACATAATGGAAAAGGGACTTAATAATTATTGAAAAAATTACAAAATAATTATCAAATGACAGATCGTGAAGCCTCTTTGAAGAACTGGCCTTCAATGCTTGTCTTCTGAAGATCTATACTTTAACCAGTCGATTGTTACTAGTGTTACTTTTCTGAAACATTAAAGAATGAAAAAGATAATCCCTGGGATTTGGAAAGCATGAGTAATTTTCCATACATCAAAGTGTGTATGCATGATTTTTGGACTACATTGTCATTACTGTATTCTATCAATTATTAGGAAAGCCAGAACAGAACTTCAATGATACCATGAGACAACCACCAGGGTTTTTTTTTTTGTATAAGTAACAATATTTACGAGAACAACACAAAATGGAATAAAAAAACCTCAGGATGTTACATATCAATATGATACCTAAAAAACAAAATGGAAACTAAAAAAATTCCAGCTGTGACATTTGGGGAGCAGGGCTTTCTAAGCAAATGTATTTAGCAGTTCAGAAGTTCCAGACTGATTTTCAGACAACTGTTAATCTGCTGCCTTCACCCGTGTTCCACATTTGTACATACACAAATAACTGAATGAAATTTCATGCTTCAGTCAACCTGTGTGTCTTAATCTGTGCATCAGGTATGTCCTAGGCTGACCATGGCTGGGGTGTACTTTAGATTAGCACTGCTGAATGGGTAATATTTTTGTCTGGCTGGCCTTTCCCTTGCAGCATTCCTCACCACTGTCTCAACCTAACTGCTCCTACAGAGCCCACAGATGCTGTAAGCACATACTAGATTTTCTGTCTATCAGTATTAAATAGCTGGGTATTCTCCAATACGTAAAATCAATTGACAACATTTCTCTAATCCAATTACAAATGACACCAGAAATCAATTACTGCATTACAGACTACTGAAGACTTTCAATATGCTGTCATATGCTAGTAGAAAGTAACATATTTATCTTGTACCTTGCAACTCCTTGCCCCCAGATTAGTGGACACCTTCCTGGAAAACTGAATATTCTGACCAGCATACAGTGTTACACTGTGGTCATATATTGCAACAGTTCATCCAGCAAACGCAAAAAGAGTATGCCATTTTAAAACACCAATGGCTATATTTTCAGAAAATGTCAAGGTGTGCGACTGCATCCTCACAAGAACACTCTTGGTCAGAGAAAAGAGACACAATTCAGCACTCAACAGTGGAAGATAAAGAAAGGCCAGGAGAACAGGTGAAAATGTAACAATACTTTCCCAGAAAACTTTCCTCTCAGAAAAAAAAAAAAAAGTGGATTAGGGACTTTCTGAACTGGGATTTATGCCTCTCTACTTCTGTAAATTCATCTAATCAGTCTTGTAATCCACAAAAATTTTTCAGGTTCCACAACAGCCTGTGGCAAGGCATACCTTGGCTCAGCTACCTTCTCTTTTGAAAACCACCCTCTCTTTTTTTGTTTGGAACCTGCTGTAAAACTTGATCCTGGACTTCCACCTTTCATGCCTGCTTAGCTCCTTTGCAAATGCTCTCTGGAGTTCCCAACAGAATGTATGGAATCAGGTCTTCCTTATTGCTTCCTGACTTCTTCAAAGTACTTTGTCTGATACGATTGTACAGCACCTCTCATAGAACAGAAGCTGTGTCAGCTCTTCCCTGATATGTCATACTTATTAATGTGTTCACTAATTGTATTCCATATTACTACTAATTTGCCTTATAAAGACCACAGTTTTATCAGTTAATATTTATCTGATCTTTCCTGAAACTTTTTTTGAAATACCTCTGCCAAGCAGTCCTGTGGTAGTCAAGCAGGTTTAAGTGAAGGATTACACAGTGCCGTTAGGAGCTCGGCTATTTCATCCTTGAGTTCTTTTAGAAGTCTTGAGTACACACAGCTCTTCTGCTTGTTGGAGCAAAATACTTTAAGCCACAAGCTTCAGCTAAGAAAATGTTTGCATTGCTCAACAGCTTTTCTTCCTCTGCATTTGCCCACAATAATCAGAATATGTTGCTGTTCTCAGAAAGTCTGGCAATAATTTAACAAGAAAACATACAGTAAAAGCCTTACAAGTCTGGATTCTGTGTCTTAGGAACTTGTAACTCAATCAGCAGTAAAGAACAGTCAAAGGTGTGTTTCAATACTAATGACAACCAGGCTTAAAAATATAGTGAGTGACCAAACAGAAGAACATGACACATTGAAAGTAAGTAGAGGTGGGTACACAAAAATCCATGGTGTAATTTTAAAGATGCTGGCTTTGACATATGAACCTCTCTGTGTGTGAATATTTAACAATACATCCAATTATTTTCTCTCACTTTTTTATATTGCCATTTATTTTGGCAAAAGTGAAATTTTACGTTTCCTTTTCCAGGGTGAGGTTGGTGGAATGGAAATCAGCTGATGTACAGCTCCTACATAGCACAAGATAAAGTGTAATGTCTCCAACTGGAATTGGAAAATCATCCCACAGGCTTGAGCTGTATTAAGCAAAAATATTTTCCTGTTGAAATGGTAGTTTGTTGTAGCTGAGAAGGCGAAAGGACCTATGCAGCACCAGTTCTGTAGGCAGAGGTAGCATCTTGTTGCTGAACAGCTGGAATAGTTGGAAAAATAAGAGAAACTTTGTCCTTAGTGCAGCACCATTAAGAGCAAATAGTAATTTGGTCTCATTTTATTTTAAACTGATTAAGTTAAACTGACATAGCTAAATGCATCTGCTAATACAGGCAGAAATGACTGCTTTAGTCAGAGAGGAAAGATCTCCATTTAACTGTGCGCAAACTGTGAAACAAATGGTTGCAATGAGAATGTTGTCATGGTTAGGTCCACTGCTGGACTTGATCTAAGCAGGCAACAAGCTCTCACATCCAACAAAACTGGGGGGATGAGACTGCTGTATTTATTTTCCAGGATTGTTTTGGTAAACTACAGTTGGCAGTGCATCATCTTGAGGATTTCCTCCTTGATTTTGTGTATATAAAAAATAAATCAGAAACAGGTATTACACTAATATGTTAAAAAAAACCAGTAATCTAACATTTATAATTTAGTCATGACCATTCTTAAGTTTAAGTTCACTACAATGGAAAAAACATACATATCTTTGGTATGAACAATAGATATTTGGCCTATGCTTAATTTAATTTTAATGTATTTTAAAATCTGAAAACAAATGCTCCAGGTTATGCATAATCTTAGCAAATGAAATTGTTTGGAAATACGGTGTATTAAGCAGAACTACACCTAATCAAACATATTTTTACTGACATGCACCCACTACACAATAAAGTACTTCCTTTATCAAGAAATCCTAGTCCAATTTAACTGAAAATAAACCTCTGTGAGGTTTAACTGTGTTGCTGTTTTGCTCCTTTCAACCCCTAACACACTGCATATGGAAAAGGAACTGCATTTGGTCAGCCTTCAGTGAGGACCGGATGTTAATGTTTTTAAAAATTGATTATGATTGACATCACCCTGACACCAGGGCATTATATATATACATGCACTCATGCAAAAAACATTCTAGCATTTGTTTATTAAGTTCTTTTTTCATTAATGTCAAAAGCATTTAAATGTGCAAGAATTAGAATTTAAAATTTCCAACCTCTCTAAGGGTTTAACACAGAGTAGAAATCAATCAGTCAACCAAGTATTACAAAGTAATAGTCTTCTTACGGAACTTTCCATTATCTTTTATTTATTATATAGCCAAAGCTATTAAGGTGGCTTTGATAACTATCTACTAGCTCCTGAAAAGCCTAATGTACAAAAAAACTGGGAGGAAGCTTATGGAAGTTAAAATTGCAATAAGCAGATGTAATAAAAATAAAATTAGTAAAGAACACTATACATTTAGATGTTAAGAGAATGGTGTTAACAGTTCAGCTTAGTGGACTGTGAAACATTCTTCTGTTGGTAGAGTTAAAAGTTGCTCTCATCTGCTTCAATTATGTAAACTATGAGTGGACAAAGCTCAGGAGAGGCTACAGAAAAATGTTTTAAAAGATAAACAGTCTTTTCCATCTTTCATTTCCATTATTCTGTTGAATTAGAAACAGAAAAGAAAGATGTAATTTCTGTGGATAAATTGTAAACATTTGAATGCATTGAAGCTTTACCAGTCACCAATATTAGTTTGATGTTCCATTTCCAGTGATATGTAGAAAGGCATTTATAGATTAGCCCAACTAGACACTAACACTTTTCAATTGTAAAATACAGTTGAGTACATAGACAATATACTGCCAACTAATTTTGATATTTTATTATATTTACAAATTAGAACATTAACTTATATATGTTAATAATACCCACCACAGTATACAACATATTAAGTATTGAATATTTAGTTAATACAAATATTGCTTATACATAGAAAAGGCTCTTCTTTACAAATGCAAACCTCTAAAAACTTCTTTTCAGAAAAATTTTCAGTGACTTTTTTTTCCCCTGAATTAAGGCAACAGAATTTGATTCTTCAGAGCAAATCTTGATGCCATAAGCAAAAGTTTGATCATTTTTCCCACCAATGGATAGGGGCTGTGTTTACCCCTGCACTGATAAGGTTGACAGTTATATGCCATGCAAATTGCATGAGGTCTTGCAGTTTATCTCATCTGTTATGTGCAGAGACGCAATACATGCCTAATCCCCTTTCCATTTGTTAAAGATGTTTTACTGCTGTACCTACAGACAGCAGCTGAAGAAATCACTGCTTGAGTTCTCTGCTGCTTTGCTCACCCAGCACAGGAATCATAGCTCACAACTCACATTACGTCTGCCTTAAATGAAAACCATTTGTATAAAACTCACTGCATGATACAACTCTTTATACAATCCATCTACTCCTGTTTCAAATTTCTAAGGGTGTTTCGATGACTAAATAAATGCTTGTTCATCATATACTGATATATTTTATGCATCAAGCACTGTAGTTCATCTGCTCCCAAATAAAGGGTATCACGGGTATATCACTCCAAAATTTCAGTTCGTGCTGGTTTCCCAGTCAAAAATCTAATTCTGCTTAGGCTTCAGCATGTCCAGTTGACAGGTAGTATGACCTATTTTTTCCTTCATCATCATGAACTCACCTAACATCTACATTTCAGTGCCACCATGAAATAGCCGAGCAAGACAGACAGAATTTGTACAAGAACTGGCTTTCTACCAGGGAACTCAGCCAATCCCATTTATAATCAACCACTTAAATACATTCCTGACTTTATCTGTATAAGCAGTTCCCTTGTAATAAAAGTAAATACATAAAAAGAAGAGGTAACCATGAACTTAACTGTTCTCAAATCAGATGTCAATCCTAATTCACTAACTAGTTTTTCTTACAGTACACACATCCATATAATAAGCAAACAGGGAAGCAATTAAGTCCTTTTCCCTAGTGACAGTGATGCAAAAGGGAGATTTGTTAGTGTTATATTTGAAAATATTTTATACTAGCATTATTTTAATATTTATAGCAAGTGCTCACAGAACACAGTAACCAGAAAGGTATGTAAATAGGTAAAGACATAAGCTTTTGTAAATACTAAAAAAGGTTAGAAAAAAAGTTGCCCAGTCTGAAAAAGTTTCCCAATGGAATGCTGTATCATCTCTCTGGATGGCAAGCCTGCATTTTAAAATACTTGGTGTATTTTGTTTTATCTATTGTCTTCACCTGCCTCAGGCTGCTTGAGGTCCCCTGTGATAATTTTATTGTTTTACCTTTGTGCATATGTGGCTATGGGCAACATTTCTTGAGAATGAAGTATGGGACTGCAATAAAATGCAGAAAGATATAGGGGCATGACCACACTGGGAAACCAATCTAATAAGATGCCTCACAGAAATGAAAAGGAGACAGACTCTATCCCTTGAGCAAATCTGTTTTCTCCAAGAGTTCAGGAAATCTGGTTAAATCCCTTCTCTCTGGATGAGTATTTTGACCTTGATTTGGAAGTATGGTGGCAAACCACTCAACTAGTGATACAACTGCAATTTTGACTAAAAATCTGTTTGAAGGAGATAACACATACATTTTAAAACAATGTATTTCTGGCTTCTCTTTTGAAAATAAAATCTCATTATTTAAAGTACTAGTTACCTAAGGAAGCCTAAAGATAACGCCTGGAGGCAAGAAAAGCCCCAAGGAACTGAAAAGACCTAACACTTGTGAAAGGAAACATGGCAGAGGCTGCTTTTATGCAGGAAAAGTATTTAATTTTATATTTTTCTACATAAAATATATTTAACACAGGTATTTTTTTTTTCTGTAAGAGACATAAAAGTAATTGGTATATAATTAATCCATCATGGTCCGGTTGTAGTATATGGTACCATTAAGTGTGTACAGTATACAGTGCTGTATTCAATGCCAACTTTATTGGCTGGTACATAGAAAAAGGGCAACTGCTAAATCAGCTTTTATTCTATAGTTCAAACCCCAGACACATGGGGCGATTAGAGGGCTATGATTTTCCCAAGTCCAATTAATCTTAGTGCTTGCTTTACTTTTTCATCTTGCATATTTGACCAGACAAAACCATAAACAAAATAGTACATTTCTACAAAGGTGATTAAACAAAACCTACCTGTTGTCCTATATATCCAAGTAAAACTCTGCCATAAGTGAGAAATGAAATTGAAAAAGCAGAAAAGAGTAATTTTTCAAAATCACCTTTAATGTAACAGGTGTTTAACAGCTGTTTTCTCAGAAGTCTACACTAAGAACAAGGCAAAACCATGGACAAAATCATACAAAAAGGTTTGCTGTATTTTATACAGGACTCTTTAAGAAAAATTTTCAACATCGACAACAATGAATTAATGCTAAATACATCTGTAAGTTTGCCCAAGCAAAGAAATGCCCAAAATCTTGAAGATGAGGATGCAAAAAGATACTACTACTGGAAACAGCAGCCATGCAGCATACTTGGTTCTGTCCTGACTGCACACCTCTCATGAAAATATTTTAGAATACCCATTTCAGAGATGGACCTTGAAAGTGGTAGTTGCCGCTTGCTTTAACCCCGTGGTTTTAAGACAAATAGCCCCTGTGGACCAAGCTGTTAAAACCTGCTCTATTTTCACTTGCCTGAGGACACTAAAACATAACTTTTCTTCTTTCCATTATTTTGCCTAGGAGTAATCTCCATGATTGCCACAGACACAGTCTGATTGCAAATGGAAAACAGTAAGCCTGACTTCAATCCCCAAGAAAATCATGGAGCCAATTTTCCTGGAAGCCACATCTGAAGGACACAAAGATGACGGGGAACAGCCAGCACAGATCTACCATGTGGAAACGAAGCCTGGTCAAACTGATGGCTATTCTGTGATGACGTGACTGACTCTGTGGACAAGGGATATGTAATTTTTTTTATTTTTTTTTTGTCAGAAGAGGATTGAGAAGAAGTGCTATAGACTGAAATACGATTACTTCCTTTTCCAGTTCAAAGATGGAAACAAATTTTATCTTGGGGTAACAAAGACACCAAAAATTACCCCTTAAAAGAGGAACAAAAGATACACAAGGGAATTTAAATACAATCTTTTCAAGAAAGATAATGCGGTTTGAGCTTGTTTAAACAACATGCACCTAACATATGAAAGCTGTTACTCCAGGTTGATACTGCATGCAGGAACTTAGTAGCATTCAGAGATGACAGTCACAATTATTGATGACAGTGAAAACCCAGACCTAGACAGCATTAAAAATAAAGGCTATAATCTTCAATGATGTGAGGTACATGCAATAACCCAGAGACATAGGAAAGAAAAAATCTTTTTTGAAATCTGGCATTGTTTGGAGAACTGGTGTATGCACTGCTTATGAACTTCTGTGAATGCCTTGAGAAAGCTGGATCTTGGAGCATTTCAGATGCTATAAAGACAGTCACAGAATGCGGAATAACACATACAGACCAGATGTAAAATCCACATAATATTTTCCTGGAACAGGTTGAGACAATAAACTGGCAGAAATTCACTTTATATCGCTTACTAAATATATTAATATACAATTATAAGTGATGGATAATAGTATGTGTATCATTGTACATATAGAGTATGTGTTATATATATATATATATATATATAATTAATACTATTACAATCTCTTATTCACCATCTCTTATTATACCAAACTTCTGATAGAGTTGGGTTTGGCAAGTCCAAATTTCACTAAAGAAATAAAAATCAGGATGCTGAGACGCTGACTGTAAAAAAAAAATAATTTTAGTTAGTCCTGAGTCACGTGGGATTGTAAGAGAGGGGGCAGAGACAGAAAAAGATGTTTTCACAGTGAGGGATTTTACTGTTTAGCCTGTTCAATTGTGGGATCAGCCAAGATAAGAGCGCCTTTCTAGAGAATGACAGAAAGTAATCCTAAATGATGTGGGAACATACCCTTTTGCAAATTTAGCTTTGTCCTTCTTGTCGAAGGACTCTAGCTACTGTATTCTTCTGATTAATAAATACTGACTTTGAAAAGGCTGCTCAATGGTCTGTAAATACTTGCTGAGACAAAGGATGACATCTATGACAGAGGTCTATACTCATTCTGCCACAGAGGCAAAATGTTGAAAACAGAGATCCTAAGCTGAAGAACAATAGGACTGTGCATTTTGCCCTTTCAAAAAGGACTCATAAATTTATCAATTTGAAAGACTACACATCAAAAAGACCAGAAGACTGGAGAAAGGAGAACATCCAATAAGTACACGACAACATGTTACTTCTGCCATGCACTAAAGCATTTCACACTGTTTGATGATAACAATGACTACTTAAAACATGATTTAGTGTAACAACTTGTAAGTTTTTATGGACTTAGCAGCAAATAGAAAGTAATAGATACATTTTTAGTACATAGATTTTAATTAATTTTAAAATTAATTACAATTAATTTTAAAGGGAGACAAGCCAAATAAATACTTACTAGAAGATAAAGATTGCTTAAAAAATATTTTAGGTCTACAATCTAAAAATGGAAAAAAATGGCTACTGAAAATTTTGGATTTTGTTGTAAAACTCCTGGTGTATAACTGTTCAGTACTCATCATGAGGGTAGATACTTGACTGTTCACCAAAACTCATGAAAAGTAACAGACAATAAAACCAAGATGCTACACCAGACAGACTGTTCATGCACTGCAATAAACATACACAGGAAGTACTTTTTAACTCCCAGAAGCACACCCAACCAATGTCTTTTTAAGATATTTATACAATTTTAAACAGTTCTCAGCTTTAGGAGTACTAGTTATTATTAATGAAGAATTAGATATTTATTTTTCTAACTCAGCCAGTTCATATTTGCTATCCTTACTCAGAGTTCTTGCAAAATGGTAAGTGAAGACTGGAAAACTGAGATTCATGTAATAGGGTGAGGAGTGTTGCATAGTCTTGGAAAGCTGTAGGCCTAGGAACTCAGAATATGGGCTCGACAGAGCAGTACTGAACAGAATGAAAAATCTTCTGTGGATTTCAAGGTACTATGGATTGTGTTACAAAAACAGATCTAGCTCTATGAAATGGCTAGGCAGGGCAGAAGGTGAGTGATCATGTGAAATATAACACATATTGAAAGAAGAAAGGAGCAGAAATTACATTTTAAAAGTTAAAAAAAGGAAAAAATTCCTACATGTATAGATTTATCTGTATAGCCCCCAGAAATCCACAAATAAATAATAACAAAAAATAGTAGCATCTTTATTAAAACTCTTTATAGCCTTGGAATATCATTCTCTGAGACATTATGTTTCCTCTATAATCACTTCTGGGCTTCCCCCCCACCCCCTCCCCCCAGAAATAATGTTGGCATCAAACACTGTATTTTGCTTGCCCCATGCATGTCTGTAACAGTTTGGCTGTGCAGTGAGCTGCTGAAAACATGAACGAACAAACCACTTCAATGCCAAGCCTCAGGACAACCCATAAGCCATCACATCCTGATTATCAAATTTGTCTGCAAAAGACCTGTGTTTAATAGCCATCCAATGGCTACTTCCCAGTCTTCAGGATGACAGTTTGAAAGCCACTACTTTAAAAACAGGAGACTCAAGAAGTCCATAAAGAGAAAGAAGAAAGTACTCAGCTTCAGACAGTGGTAGAAACCTCCAGATTAGTCTAAAACATATTGAACAAATGAAGAAATGCAGAATGCTTACGCTTGTATCAGAAAAGCTGTCTGGAAAACAGCAGCAATAACAGACATTACCTAGTGATGTGACTGAGATACTACTATGACATTTCCACAGCATTAAAGAAAGAAGCCTCAAATAAAACATTCAGACAAAATAATTCAGGTGCACCATCACTGATCTTTCAACGGTTTCTTACTTTTCAGATACCTGAATTTTATTTTTAATGTTTATCTTATCTAGCTGGAAAAGACCAACTTCATACACTAGCTTTGCCTTCTTTCATCCACAACAATTTTTATTTATGGAACTAACATTAATATGGCTATGATACGTAGAAAGTTTCTCTACAGACCTAGCGCTGGCTCGTGAGACCATACCTTGAATTCTGTGATCAGTTTTGAGCCTCTCACTACAAGAAAGATATTGAGGTACTGGAGTGCATCCAAAGAAGGACAATGGAGCTGGTGAAGGGTCTGGAGAACAAGACTTACAAGGAGCGGCTGAGCCTCCCAGATCTGGGGCTGTTTAGCCTTGAGAAAAGGAGCCTGAGGGGTGATGGGAGACCTTATTGCTCTTTACAACTACTCAAAAGGAGGCTTGTATTAAGGTGGGTGTTGGTCTCAAGTAGGAGGTGGCAGGACAAGAGGCAATGGCCTCAGGTTGTGCCAGGGGAGGTTTAGATTGGATAGGGTTGTCAAGCACGGGAACAGGCTGCCCAGGGAAGTGGTTGATTCATCATCCCTGAAGGTATTTAAAAAACGTGTAGATACTAGTGACATGGTTTAGTGGTGGACTTGGTAGTGTTAGGTTGGTTAAGGGTTGGACTAGATGACCTTACAGGTCTTTTTCAACCACAATGATTCCATGATTCTGTGATTCAAAAGCATTGGGACAGCTATAGCTATGGGACAGGAGTAATACATACAGTGCAAGTATAGTGGGAACAATGTTGTTTCTATTTCTACTGCTGATGAGGCAAAACACAGTAAGACAGGAGAAGGTATGAAGGTAGGATATGGCAGGATGATACAAATATAGACAGTGATAGTACTATTTTAAAACCTTAAGCATGTGAAGACATCTGTTTATGCCAGAGTACATTTGTACCTGAGAGTTTAAGACAGCTCTGGAAACACCATTTGCTGTTAAAGGTTTTGCAGTGATCAGCAGAAGCACAAGCACTGCATTTTGTCAGGGAAAGGCAAATCTCCACAAACAGAGGAGACTGGACACCCACGGAAGAAGGTGCGAAAAGGGTTCACACAACCAATTCAAGGTCCAGGTTAACTTTCTAGATATGCTGTAATACATAGTAGAATCACATGTATCTTTGCCAAAATATATTTTAAGCTGTTGTAAAGATGTGTTCCTGTCATTTTTAAATTAAAACCACAGTATGATTGAAATACATATACATTGCATGTAAAAGCATGTATTTAATTTAATTTTATGAATTATGGAACTGATACAATACTTTTGTTAAAATTGCCGAGTTGAAGTATATTACTGAAAGTATCTTTTAGATCTTTAAAGAGATCTGAAAAGGACAACAAAATTTGATGTAGTGGCTGACAGACTGCTCTGACTGTTTCCTATTGTGCTAATCGTTGCTTAGGTCTCAAATCACAGCATGAAGTTACATATAGCATGTGCTGCAACAAATCTATACAATCAGGAAAGGACAGACTGTCAGCCTCAATTTTGCATTTTTCTGTTTTTGTCGGCATGTATCACTCCACAGCTCAACACAAATTAACTTTAACACAGGACTTTGTGTCTGTTAACATAACATTTAATACGTTCCAATGCAGTTATATTGTTCTGCTTTTGAAAAAAAACCCAAACAGTCAGAAAAGAGTGATGTAACTTGTCATTAATTTCGTTATGACTAATGAAACTGAGGTTGTTCTTTTAAATCAATGCAACTGGATGCTGAGAGTGAGTACAACTGCCAGGGAGAAATGCAGATAATTTAAACAGGTTCCATACTGTGAATTATCACAAGTAAGCCTGAAAAATAATGAAGGGTCTACTTTCAGGGAACTGATTTTAAAGATCATCTCTGTTAAATAACTGAAACATGTTGTGAATATTCTAGTACAAAAGCTGGAGTTGTGTTTCCACGAAAAAAAAACATTATTTTATCTGTTATTTCTTCCAAGAATATTTCAATGCAGTCATCAAACTGCCATCAAGTAGTGATACCTCCAGTACATCTGCAAGATGTTGGTAGCTCAACAGTTATACAATCTTCCTTAGAATAATAACATTTTACAGCATTATATAACAGCATTAATTAGCTGTCCTGTATAATGAATAGAATGAAACTTCATAAAATTAGCTGAGTGTAATCACCTAAGGAACTCTTTAAACAATAATTAGCATGATGAAATGCAAACAAAAAATGTTAGTTCCTAAGGGCTTGAAAAATACTTTTTATGAAGTATTTCTCCAGTGTACTTCACATTCATGCATCTAAACGATTCCCTTAGTAATAAAGGCCATTTTCTTGGGAACTATATAGGAAAGCAGCTTGGCACAGTAGAACCTGTCCTCTCTGACAAAATCTGGAATTTTTATCTAACCAGATAAGAAAATACAGAAGAGTTTATGCCATTTAGATATTTTCTAGTTATTAGTACTATGCATTAATAAAATCCCAAATTTAAAATATAAATACATCTTCAACAAAATAAAAATGCACATCCATACCAACTGCTGGAGCGACTGCTTATCTAAGATGCTTAGTAGGCATAATTTTCTTTTTGACTGCTTAATATAAACATGGAACTTTTCTCCTTTTATGTTCTTATATAAAAAAGCAATAGCTTACCTAATAACTTCATTCAGAACACCTTGCTCAAAAGAAACTAAAAACTGAAAGAAAAATCAAGATTTTAATGAAGTGAAAATTGTGGGGGGTTTTGTCTTTTCTTTTTTTCCTTGGCTAGATAAAGAACTGGAATGCACACAGACAACACTAATTTAGAAGATAAAAATTTATCCCATTTTGTATCAAGTACTGTTTTTTTCCAAAAAGTGGAATGCCTTAATACTGAAAAACACACTCTTCTGTTTGCCAGTTGGGATATAACCAGTGGCCCAAGTATAAGGTCAAGCAAAGCTGTATACTGGGAGCTAATGGTTCATTCTATTTGCATGTCAGCTATTTCTTTTCCTTTCAGTTTGTGCTGTCATGGCAATAGCAATTTTTGATACATAAAGTATTATATTTTCTTAATGCAGGTGTGAAAATCATAGTAAATACATGTTTGCCACAAATGATAGGTAATGCCTATCAGTATTATCTGTGATAAAGCTTGGGAGGAAGAAAAAGGTCCCTGATAAATTGAGGATATAATATCACTCAATAATGATCGGAAGTTTTTAATGGCACTGCATGTATTCCTTTATATACATACATACATTTAAATTAATAGAATACTGAATGCAAGCTTAAGTGAAAGTCATCTTAGTGATTATAGTGATAACCACATACAAACACACCTTAGGTCAGGCAACCACTGGAATTTTGAGGTTTGGTATCTTTACCCATTAATAAAGTTTAAAACTTGCAGTCTAAACACGGTCCTAATAAAAAACTATTGGAGCTACATTTGAGCCTTTCAGCAAACCCTTTGTTCCACTTTGTCACAGGAAAAGTCCTTCCCTTCAACAGTGGTATCATACATATAAATGAATCAAGAATCTTGCCTTGTCTTCTGTAAGAACAATCTTTCTGGGAATGTCAAAGCTGTTCGTTGCATTATCAGGTAAAATTCATAAAAAAATTAAGCAGATTTTAGCTCATGGGAAGGGTCTGAACAGTCAAACACTCCCAAATGAAGAGTGGTGGTTCATGGAATCTTGTTAGAAAGTGGCAAGCATTTATCTGTACCGCATCTGCAGCAGTTTTGAAGTCTTTTCTTGATGCGTAAGCAGTCACACAGGCTGAAGAAACACATTTGCTCCTTTCTGCTGGAAGAATAATTCCTTCCAATACTATTTATACTCCTAAGCATGAATTTTAGAATTTTATGAGCAAGAACATGGTGAATCATTCTCTGTTTTGTAATCCAGAAGGGTACAGTTGTACTGTTAGCATAACAGTGACTATGAAAGTGAAAGCTGAACTACTGCTAACTGAAATTTCCAGATACATAATCTAAGCATTCAATTCACTCTTCTTTGGCTTGTCCTCTGACAGCTTTTAATGGAATGCAGAACAGTACAGTCCCAGTACAGACCACTTGGTGTACGGGTGACAGGTCCCCAGTTCTCACTAAATATTATGGGTCAAGAATTTTCAAGTGTATGCATGTACAAAGGAAATTTTCTTGTGGGAGATATATTGGTAAGTTATTTTCAAACTTCAATCTGCATGCTACTGAAATTCCAGACTATGTGTTCTCAAAAACTACTGACCAGGGATGGAGAAGGCAACAAGAATATGTCAGTGTAATGACATTTAAACTCAAATCCAAAGTTCCTTTTTTCTTCAACAGTAAGAGGAGAAAAAGAAAGGCAAAATTTTGTCAAGGATTTAAAGTATTTTTTCCCTCTCTCTCTGCAAGTCAAAATTTCTGTGAATATTACTCAGAAATATCAGCAGTGCTGCTACATATAATTTTCAACACCAAACACACCTTTGTGCATGTAATGTAAAAAAAAATATTTTTGATCCTTGCAATAGATCAGTATCTCTGTTTTTCCCAGCTGTGAGCATTGCTTTTATTCTGGATGTCTTTTTTTCTACTATATTGCAGAAAATATGTCCCCAAACCTGAAATGGACTTCCACCACATTTTGTTATTGCTTTTTCCCTCAACTATCTCTGTCTTCAATCATATTGACAGTAATTGTTTAAAAAAAAAAGTTTGAACAACTTCTCATCCAAAACAGTACTTGTGCCAGAACTCTGTGCTCACTGCTGTAAACCTCTATCCTTTGTACTCAAACATTTTGGTTGTTCAAAAAATAAGATGCTGCATAGAACCTACCTTGTAAAAGCCATTATTAGCTAGGACATCAGTCAGGAGCTAAATAACACTATCTTCTGATAAGTCTACATGTGATAGCTTTTCTTCCAGCCTTCTGAAGTCAGCCATTTCAAATATTTTGTGTCAATTCTGCCTGTTACTTGTTGCAGAATCGCACAGGAAATTACTAAGATGTCATTGAGAGGCTAGCACCATATATATTTCAGAGGCATATGGAGTACGTATCTTTTAAGAATGGTAACAGAACAGAACCCATAAGCCTCTCTCACTGCACTCCACAAAACAGCCACATTAAAAATTCAGGAAACTGAAGTTGCTTCACTAAAGCAAGCCTTATCTTGGAAGGAAAAAAATATTTTATATATTCACATACAGAAAAAAGTTTCATACATTCACAGCAGCTGTAACTTTCACTAGTGGTGGGAGACACAAAATTCATTATGGCTTATGATCTCCACTCACCCACTAATCTTTTTCGCCATGAAAGTACTGTAATCAGAAGAAATCTGTGGACTTTTTTTCTCCCTTGCTATTGGCCTATTACTCTTCAAAGTATGACAGATCCATGACAAAGGTGGTAAGAAGAGAAAAGAATATAAAGCTAGCTTGAGGTTTGGAGATGTGAAAGTTTCTCTACTCTTCTGTTTTCCAGGTTACACAGATTTTATGGCAAAGTCACTCGCAACTGAAAATTCCTACAAATGAAATCCCCAAACGGCAACACCTCTTCTTCAGTCTTCTAAACTTTAGTGCAAGTGATGAAGATACTTAACTTTCACGTCACTGTTTCAGGGAAAAAAGCCCCAGCTCACCTGTATTCTTGTTTTCTTTGAAATGGAGTGCATTTCTGACTGATTTTACTGGAGAATGGTCTTATTACACACCATTAATATAACTTACATTTCTTCACTGAAAACCTTTCATTAAGATGACAAGTTAGAAATTTAGGCTTAAATTGTAATTATAAATGTATCACTAAGTCATGGTCCCTTTTTGTGTAAAAAATAATTTAAGTTTCCATGCAGATAAAACTGTTGGAAATTCCTTTTCTGGGATGTCTGTGCAAATAAAAAGTAGCCTTTTCTCCTATTCCTGCTTCAAAAACCTAAACAAACCAAAAAAGATTACGTTTTCATGGTAAAAATTACAGATAAACTTACAAGAAGGGTAGATGAATTAAAAGGAGACATCATGACTGTGTCATAAGCAGATGGCCCCTGTAAGGGTTGATAAATAGTACAGAAAGCAGCAGACTATCATTTAATTAATCCAGCCATGTTCAAGTATATCTTGTTGTATATCAAATTATATCTTAGTTGCAATTCTAAAGTCAGTAAAGGAAAAGCAAAAGTCTGAATTACACCAGATACAAATTCCCTTCGTCTTTCCAATAGTCAGCGGTAACAGCATAACACAAACAGAAAATAGCACAGCCAAGATGATTAAGGGTTTTAACAAAATTACACTGTAAATTTGGTACTGAAAAAAAATATTTTTTTTCCCTACGCTGCATTTTTTTCAAATGCAATATTGAACTAATCCATAATTCTATAATACTACTCAAGTTATATCTGCCTGATGTGGTTAAGAGAGAATGAACATAGCTTAGCTTTTTGTTGGTATAATGTAGTGGTTTTCAAACAGTCTTCTGTGGACTGTAGGAATCTGCAATACCTCTGAAGTTTTCACAGAGACTCAAATATGACATGGTGTAATTTATCTACATTTCCAGAACATCCACGTTTCCATTAGAAAATTTTTAGAGATCCACAAATTACAGAAGGCTGAACTCTGCCAGCATGAATCACTATCTACATCAATGTAGGTATATTTAAAAGAAAAGTGCATTTATATTTTGTATAAATGCATTAAAGGCCTGAAAGACTCTGATGAAAATTGTCGCATTTAAAGCAGTAAATACACCATATTATACATATCAAAGTTGCTTAGTTTTCAACACAAGCATGCATTTATTAAGTGCACAAAAGTATAAATGTACTAATAAATCTGCATGGACATCTTAAAAAGATTAACAAAACAACCAAAGAATCAATTGCTTCATCACTTGGCTCAAAATTTCTAAAATTTTAAAAGAAACACTCCCTGCCCTGAAGCCTTCCACAGACACCCACTCCTTCTTTAAAAAGACTCAATAGAAAGATAAAAATGTGAACATTACACTTACAAAGACAGATACTCTATGGTTTATTGGGAGATTAAAGTCCAGGACCCTGAGACATTGAATGAAATCATCAGTCTTTTACAATCAGATACTATAGTATCTTTGTCTATTCTAGTTGTTGCAAATTAGCTGTTGAACTAAATTTAACTTATAGGTCAGAACATGCCTAGAGAAATTATCTGGAACAAAATCACACAAGGTTTTACAGTAAAATCAACATCTTGAATGCAGTTAAAAACTACCTAAAAACTAGAGCATAATCTGGAGTACAGACAGAAAAATTCTGCAGAGAATCCACCAAAACAGTAGGCAGCGATATTCTGTTTAGTCAGAATTTTAAAATAGGTTTCAGACGTGGCTTCAAGAAGAGTACACTGCCTTAATATGCCCTCAAGTTACCAGATGAAGACAAAGAATTAACGGAGTGGAGGCCACAGCCAGGAAAAAAAATTGAAGCCTCCTCAACAAACACAATTCCTGCTTGTTTACTTCTATTTAATCATTTCAAGGCAGGGGACACCTGAGAAATTTTCATATACAGAACGTGTTACCAGCTAATGTAAGTAGCATTGGTATAAAATCATCTGACTGCATCTTCTAAACTAATTTCTTTTGCTGAAAGTGATCGCTTTTACACAGTATAAATTGATAGGTGTGTAGGCAGCCCTCTTCCATATATCCATCCTTATTATACACCTGAATCAGAAATACGTTTCTTCCTTCATCTCAATGAAAAACACAAACTTGACTACTTGTTTGGAGTCCATTATAAACCAAAATGTAAACATATTTTCCTCACCTTCTAAAAGAAAACACTGGAAGACCTTAAAGAAGGGAGTGCATTAACCATAAAGAGAACTTTAATATGTTAACAAATCCTTCGACGTCAGTGGCAAAACCACCTACATTTAGGCCTGTTACCTGTTGTTTATTCTAAATACCTCAAAGATGTCAAACAGTACTGGGAGCAAGCACACACACACACACACCCCCCGCAGCTACTTAAGCCTTATATTAATGGGCTTGCTGCTCAATGTTAGAAAATAGAGTCATGTAGCCAAAATGTTTTTACAGAGTACTGTTAAATGAAACAATTTCTTAAAA